>NC_057807.1:709877287-709882833 GCF_018294505.1 Triticum aestivum
AGAAGAAGAGGGGGAGGCTAACCGGCGATGAGGTAAGCGAGTTAGAGAAATCAGAAGGAGTGTGTCCACACGATTGGACTAGGAAGAAGGGGGTGTTGTCCGGTGAGTAAGAAAGAATAGCTTGGTTTACCTGAGTTGACATAGACTAATTTTGATCGATCAGGGAGTACGTAGCTATCATCAAAACGCGTTGTGGTGATGGTGGAATCCAAAATGATGTGCACTAGGATATAAAGCGGGAGCACATTTGTTGTCACACATCCATCATCAGATGTGCACTCTCATCAATCATGCGTCTATCCATTCCATGTGTGTACGTGACCAATGCTCCCGCGTACGCAGGTCACTCACGTCATACACTGTCTCCTGCAACCCGGGTACATGGCTTTTGTCTGTCGCCTGCACAAATCGAATCGAATCGTCGAAAAAGAAAACATCAAGATCGATGTGCGATCGACCATATGCCATATCTGCTCCCTTTTCCTGAGCTCTATAGAGTTCACCGGCAACGTCTGTGCAAAAAATGCTTCACCATCAATCTCTGTGCAACCCAATCAGACTCATTTTACTCCGTCCTTTTTACGTTCTTATTTATCGTGCACACAAAATCCCAAAAAAAACATGTCTAAAATATTTTACTTCTGGTGCGTTACTGAACTGCAAAGTTTCAAATATTTTTTAGTGAAATGCTGAACTGCCTAGATAGTCGATAGAAGGTGCACCTTTTAGTTTTCTTTGAAAAGGAGAAATGCCCCCGGCCTAGATAGAAACCTGCACAGGGTTTCAGAAAATCCGCTCCTCACGAGAATATTATGAAGAATTGTTACCGGACTCATTGGTTTTTACAATGGGGTAACTCCTTTTATACACGTAAACCATATACTCAAATTTGTGTTTCCTATATAACTCAACTGACACTAGTTACTAGTTTTTTCTTTTTTCTTTTTTGCGGATGACACTAGTTACTAGCTAATGCAGTATGTTGAGAGTAATAAGGAAGTATAACAACATATGCTTAAGTGGTATCTGCGGTGTCGCAGTAAATGTATACTCGATCGAGGCAGTAGAGAACATTTTTCCTATATTTCTCCATCTTTTGGGAACCGGCTTGATTGCTTGCATGTGCATAAGTGGATCTCGAATAGTAAAAGAAAATCTCTCACAAGTATATATGTCATTTTCAATTTCTTTGTTTATCGATCCATGGCGCCCAATAGATGTCAAAACCTCCATTTAGGGTTGCAAGAGGTGGCCGTAGTTGTCCCAGATGTTATCAACAATGATCTTGTACGCCCTTTGCGTGGGATGGAAGCTGTCGAAGAAGACATGCTTGGATACGTCTTGGCACACCGCCATGAACCTCGAGTCGCAGAGATTCGTCACCTCAATGAGCCCAGTCCCACAACACCCGCGGGTCGTCTCCGTGAACCCCCACCGCTCCCCGCCCTCGGCGAGCTCTTGGATGATGTCATAGATCCCCAAGTAGACAACACGGGTGTTGAACCCAGGCTCCGCGTTCAACCCGTTGATGAGCACCTGCACCCTCGAGTTGTAGAGTTGTGCCGCGTAGTTTCGTTTGGGCTCGCAACGACGGTGCAACCCGCCGCCAACCGTTCGCTGCGAAGGCACACACCCGATAGGTGGAAGGCCCACGAAACCGATAAGCTTTGCTCCGCGAGCAATAATGCTTCGGAGGAACTTGTCCACGCCGGCGAGGAGGAGGTCCACGTAGGACGGGATGTCGTACTCCAGGATTCGGAACGGGGTGGTGAAGTAGGTGTTGGCCACGTCATCCGAGCCAGCGCACACAAAAAAGAAGGCGCCGTCGATGATCCTCTCGGCCTCTTCCTCACCGGCGATGGCCACCAACTTGCCGCGATACTCATCGAAGTACTCCAGTTGTTGTTCCAGCGTGATGACGCTCTGCATTAAGTGTAGAAGTTAGCAAGATCAATACAGCGTAGAAGTTAGCAAGATCAATATAGCTTCATTTTATTTGCCTAGCTAGCAGTGTGTCGTGACTCAACCTTTGCATTGATTGATGCACACATTGTATAATAAAATTAGTAGAGTTTGGGTGTGAAGAAGTTAAGAGAATACATACCACGATCTTTGGAGTGAGGGGATCATATCCTGTGGCGCCTGAGGCAAAGCTAACGCCGGTGACGAGGTCCTCCGGAGTGTGGTCAACATTGAGCCACGGAGCAACCAACCTCTTCACGTGAAGTTTCTGGGCTGAAATTCGGCCCACAAATTTAAGAGATTAACTTAGCCATGATAGTTTATTAAACAAGTTCTAAGGCGCAAAGTCGGCCACATACTAATTAAAGAGATTAACTTATTCATGGAAATTTACTAAACATGTTGTAAAATGCAAACTGAGCCTGCAGGACTGGAGCTAACTATTGAATTAAGACTACACTTACGCCAGTGCTAAATCTTGCTTACTATACATCGCTTAGTACTAGCGAAACTCGTGCTCGACTACAGTGATCATTAAAAGTGGGACGGCTCAATAATTGGTACCAAGCGGTTTTGGGAGGCTTCCAAGGACCGGTTTGCAGAACCTTCCACCCGGTTTTTGGAACATTCTGTATGGTTTTTCCCCTTTTTTTCTTCTCAAACTTTTTGTATTGGTTTTCATTTTGATTTTATGTTTTGGGTTTTCATTATATATCATATTTATTTTATTTTATTTTAGTTTTTACTTTGGACATACATATTACTTTTAACACAAATTGAAATTTTTGGTATACAAATTATTCATTTTTAGATACACGTTGAATATTTTTTATACATGTTCAACTTTTTATCCTAATATGTGTTGGATATTTGTAAAATGCACATTACATTTTATAATATGGAGTGAACATGTGAAACGCACATTGAATTTTTTTAAGTGTCATGAACATTTTTTTAAAACGTGCTAACATTCCATAACTGCTAGAATTATTTTTTAATGTTATGAACATTTGTTAAAATTGCTATACTTTTATAAAAATACATGAAACTTTTTTAAAATGCCACAAAATATATTTTTCAAAAGTGTGAATATCTTCCCTCAAAAAAAGTGTGAATATATTTAATGTCATGAACAACTTTTTGACTGGTATAAATGCATGGTGAATGTTTTGAAAATTTAAAGTAAAATTATTTTGTAAAAATATAAATTTATAGCATTTCAAATATTAGAGAGGGAAACAAAAAGAAAAAAAATGAAAACGAACTAAAGAAAAAGCGAACGGACAAATGAATAAATAAAACGAATGAAAGAAGAAACGCGCTATTCGGCCAGCCACTGGCGTGTTGCTTGAGCCTCGCCTGCAGCGCCGGAAGTCGCTGGCCGGCCCATTTAGGTCAGCTGTGGGAACCTTCTATTCTTATTTGCACTGTCCGAGGAAGCTTCTGGGTTGGTTGTTTTCCTTCTCTTACGTGTGGCTTGTTTTATATTTTTTTCCTTTTGTTTTTACCATTTTTTCTTCTTTTTGTCTTTTGATGTTTTAAAATTTTCTAAGTAATTACTTTTTACAATCCACCATGTTTTAGTATACATACATTTCTATATATGTCATGAATATTTTATAGAACTGCATGAACAAATTTTTATATTTAGTGAATATTTTTTTGAACATATGAACATTTTAACACATTGGCATGTTATAAGATATGCACTAAACTTTTTTTAAATACATGCTAAAAATTTGTAATGTTTGCTGAACATTTGTTATCTACATATTCAACATTTCTTATTACATGTTTGTACGTTGTTTTATATGTCATTTTTTTAGTGTCTAAAAAAATAAATGTCATGAACATGTTTGGAAATGTGTGAACAACTTTTGAAATATCCTGTACATTTTATTAGCCACATGAACGTTTTTAAATCACACAATGAACCTTCTTCAATCAACCAATGAACATTTTAAACACACTTTTAGAAGTTATTGGAACACTATTTTAAAAAATTTCAAATCAATTTTAGTAGAATATTAATATTGAAGGAAAATAAGAAGAAAATAAAAGGAAAATGTACCTAATTTACCTGGTTTTTTGTTTGAGGGGGGCCTAATTTACGTGGTGTGTGGCAATGGGCAAGCTCTTTGTCCGGAACGAGTGGCGCTGGCGATGCGTTCTTCCGCCTCGCTACAAACGAGGCATAGGGTGCGTTTGGTTCTAAGGCAACGACAGTTTTAGCCTTGCCTAGCAAGAATATGCGTTTGGTAGAGTCATAATTTATTTGCTTTTGGAGGCAAGTTAGCTCGTAACTGCAGCTAAATCCTTGCCTGGCTGGGAGAGCCGAATTGGCTCTCTCACGACGGCGAACTAGCAAATCGTACTATGTAACTGTAACCCGGGGCAATATAACCAAACAACATTGCTTAACTCCTTGGGCTATGCCACAAAAGGGCAAGCTTAACTTATCCTGGATAGGCGAGGCTAACAAATGATCCAAACGGACTCATGGAAGCACACCTACACTAGTAAATCCTCTTCCACAGTAAGCAATCCGCCGTACAGCGTCATGGGTCAGCCCATATTATGTTTCTTTTTGTTTCGCTGTGTTCTTTGACTGGTTTTCTTCCAGTTTTCCAATTGTTTCTTATTTGAATTTCTTTTGCGTGTTTTACACTATTTTTATTCCGCTGTTTTTTTCTACTGTTTATTTTTTGTACGATTTTATTTTTTGGGTTCTATTTGGATAATCATGTTTGTTTTTTAATTCATTATTTTTATGAAAAACAATTCATGAAATTTTTTCAAGTTCGTGAATATCCTTTTGAGACATTGAATATTTTTAAAATTCATTAATGGCCTAAAACTAGAAAAATAAAAAATTATGGATGTTTTTCGAAATTATGAACGTTTTAAAAAAAATGAACTTTTTTTTAAATTGAACTTTTCTGATAATTTTCAAATTTATATAAAAAAATGTAGCCGGTTTTTCCCGGATCTAAGTGATGCTATTTTTTCTAGTGGCTTTTTCCTTAGACGAACATGATTGGTTTTAATCCGGCTAGGTGATGGCGGTTTTCTATGTGAGTGAGCAGGTATGCTGGCGTTAGCTGGGTCGGCAAATATGTGGCAAGGTTGTGTGTTTTAGTGACAATTTGTTGCTAACCACATGGAATAAGAGAAAACTATGCGTAAGAAACTAAGATAACCAGAGTTCATTAATTTTTTGGCCGGATATTTCCCGGGATTCCCCTAAATAGAAAGATATCTCCTAAGGTTGAATAAAATGATCTTCTAAATGTCAAATTTCTTAAAACATTTACACTTGTACATATATATGTGCACTTTGTGTGGATCTATTTGTTCATGAAAATGACAAGTTTTTGTGCTAAAATACAATTTTTACGCTACTTTTCTTTTATATCCTGGATTTCATAAAAATCATTACAAAATTTGTTGAATTTCCACAATCTGTTTTTTGGGTTTTTTTCCATGGAGTAGTACACACACAACAAAGATCTGAACACGTACATGTTGTAAAACTTGTTTTTTACGAGAATGTTGTAAAATGTGTTTGTCATTCAGTTGTTTAT
>NC_057807.1:709883174-710007765 GCF_018294505.1 Triticum aestivum
GCTCTCCTATCTTTATTTAAAAGATTGTACTACCTCGTGGGTGCCCGGTTCCAAATAAAATGCTTGATATGCTCTATGAACAAAATACCTGTGTTTTGCTATGGATAAAAAATATGTAGCCAATTGCGTTAAGTCATTGTTCTCGGTTCAATATTCAAATTTTATACAGTATTAGTGTGATGGATACTTAGAATTGAACTCATATGTGCGAATTTGTCTCGAATATTTCTTTTTATGTTTTGCAACGAGTCTCGAATATTTCCTGACATTAACACATAGTAGTTTTTTATGGATTTTGTACATGTATTGACACACTATGCTGATGTCCAAAACAAACCACGACCCCGCGGGCAGAGAGATGATCCTGTGCTTTCAGTAAAAAGAAAGAATATGGTGACCCTAGACAAACCACGAACACAGTGATAAGGACATGCAGACGACGATGGACGCGGACGTACCGACGAGGTCGGATGGCACGAGGCCGTTAGAGAAGCGGCCGGTGGCGACGTGGCCGTCGAAGTCCCTGCCGTAGGGCGGATGGTTGGCCTTGATCTGGGTGTGCAGGTTGTTGTTGTTCCCCGGGTCGACGATGGAGTCGCCGAACACGATCACCGCCGTCGCCCTCGGGCTCCCCCTCTCCTCCCCCGCCACCGCCGCCGTCCCATTGTTCTGCTGCTCCCGGCACACAGCCGGGCGCACCACCGATAGTACCGCCACGACGACGGCGAGCTGCTGCAACCGCAGCCTCCTCATCGCTGCTGCTAGCTAGTAATGAGCTGTGGTGTGTGGTTGCCGGTTGGCCTCAACCGAATGCAGCTAGCTAGCTAGCTGCAATGGAGGATGTGAACTCTGTACCAACCACTCTGCCTCTGCCACCCTATTTATATACACACATGTATCCCTCCAAGGCTCAAACGAGTGGGAGAATTCCTTATTTGACTCTTTTTTAAATTTTGCTTCTCTTTTTGGCCCAAAAAACTTTTTTCTTTCATCTTGACACTTAAACTTCATTTTGTTCCCTATGTGACACTTTCATCCATTTTTTCATCCAGCGATGTTAAATGCCATGTAGAAAGATAATTCTGTCCCTGGTGGTAATATGTCAGGAAAAAAATAATATTGGATCGAGTATTTGGGGTCGACTGCACGAGCGCACCCCGCGCTATTGCTGCCACCGCCGCCGCCGTCGCGCGTGCTTGCTGCGTGACGGCCGCGTATTGCTGCCGCTTGCATGCGTGCGTGCTTGCTGAGTGTGTGTGCATGCTCGTCGTGTAGGAGCACTTGTGTGCGTATCGGTGCTTCAGAGGAGCTAATACACTAGGTGCAAAGCAAGCACAAGAAGCAAGGAAGCTAGCAGCTTAACTGATTTTGACTGGAACAGTGCACACGCTCGTCTATTACCTCATGCCACCGGTAGAAGCTAGCTCTTGATCGATTGAATCTGTCGTCATTGATGTTTGGCGAGGCTTCCGGCCTGAGGATCAATTACAATAAATCCATGGCCATCATGATTCATGGGGATAACAGTGACAGTGCCCGGGTGGAATCCACTTTGCAATGTCGGTTGGGTAATTTCCCTTGCAAATACCTCGGCCTGCAATTGGGCATTAAGCGGCTTTCAAAAGCAGACTGGTAGCCCATGCTCGACCATGCCAAGAGTTTCGCCCCCGCTTGGCAAAGGGGTTTGATTCACCGACCGGGACGATTGGTGCTTGTTAAGGCTGTGATGGCGGCCAAACCCATTCACCACTTCATGGTCACTGAAGCTCCGGTATGGGTTTTGGAAGAGATTGAACAATGGATGCGATCGTTCTTTTGGGCCGCCAAAGAGAAAGTGAACGGTGGACAATGCCTCGTGGCATGGAGCACGGTGTGTAAACCTACTTCGCTTGGTGGGCTGGGCGTTCGCAATCTCCAGCTTCAGGGGCTAGCCTTGCGGGTCAGGTGGGAGTGGCTACGCAGGACTGATCCAGACAGGCCATGGCAAGGTTTGCCGATGGCGGTGGGTAGAGAGGCCCGGCAGGTGTTTGATAGTTTGGTGCAGATTTCTGTGGGCAGGGGCAGTATGGTCCTATTTTGGAGAGACAGATGGATTCACGGTTTTGCGGTGAAGGACATTGCACCACTCATTCATGCTCAAGTGGACACACGCATGATCAACCGACGCACGGTGGAGGAAGGCCTTTTGGATGGGCGTTGGCTACTTGATATCAGCGGAGATGTGAACTTTGTCGGCGACATGCAACTTTTGCACCTCAACCTTGCGATAAGCACGATCATCCGTGACCCCGCCAGTGAAGATAGTTTTTCTTGGCCTGCTGATCCCTCCGGAGTGTATACGGCGAAATCCACTTATAACCGACTGTGTCAGGGCACTGAGAGGGCCCCCTACGCCACCTGCATTTGGAGAAGCTGGGCTATCCTTAAGTGTAAAATCTTTGCGTGGTTGGCCGTGCAGCACCGGATTTGGACATTTGACAGAAGAGCGAGGCATGGTCTCCAAAGTGACCCGTCCGCTTGCTACACGTGTTTGCAGGACGAAGACAACACGGAGCACATTCTCATCCAGTGCGTCTACACCAGGGAGGTGTGGCACTACATGTTCGAGGAGCTCAGCTTGAGGGGCTCCATCCCTACTCAGGCAGACACCTTACTAGATTGGTGGTTGACCACTAGAGTAAACTTCAGGAAAGGCCATAAGCGTGGTTTCGACACGGTGATCATTGTGACCATCTGGGCTCTTTGGAAGCAGCGCAATGCCAGAGTCTTTCATCGTCCAACCAGCAGAAGACCGCTTTGGAATTGGCGCGCGCCATTGTCATAGAGCTCAAGGATTGGAGACTAGCGGGTTTAGGAGGAGGAGGTTTTGGATCGTTTTGTGAGAGTGTAGGCATAGGCTAGATCGCCGGGTGTGCTAGGGTGTGCGTTTCTGTTTTGGAAGCCCTGCTTCCATTCTTGTATTGTGACTCCTGCTTTCTTCTTCTATAAAATTAAGGTACGCTTTTGGCTTACTCTCAAAAAAAAAATCTGTCGTCATTGTTCTTTTTATCCCGCAACAAAGGAATTTATCGTTCTTGTTTCACTCATATTATTATTATTATTAAGATTATACATAGAGTACTATTTTTTTGTATATTCAACAATGACAAACTATTTTCTTGTTTCACTCAAATATATATCACATTACCTCCGTGTTTGCATGTAAATAATCTCGTCACATACTACACTAAGGGTAAAATGGTCTTTTTAGGTCAGACTTAACACCGTTACTAGGAAAAACTGAAGAAAGTGTCACATAGGGAACAAAATAAAGTTTGAGTGTCAAAAAAGGAAGAAATAAAGTTTTTTGGCCGAAAAGGGAAGCAAAATTTAAAAAATGGCCAAATAAGGAATTCTCTCCCAACGAGTAGTGGGCTATACAAGTTCATAGTTCAAGCTAGTGTGAAGTACTGTGGTACTCACTTGCGTGCAGTTGGAGTGTCAATGGCGTCTTGATAGCCCCTTAATCAAACAGTGCATGCATTCAGTTAGATGATTTTTCTTCTATGAAAAGGATGTATATATATCGATCGATATGATAAGGCACGTACCAACATGCACGAGCACGATGGCAATCGGCTTAAATTGTTGGTCCTGATCGACTTTGATTATATATCAAGCTATATATGAATATATTTTCTTGGCCAAAACTAGATGATGAGGACAGCAGAATGTGGATTGGTACTGCACATGAGTAAGATACACTAGTAGGTCACGTACAACCTCATATCATAATCATAATTATTGATTGATGTAACGACCCATGAGGCGAACGGACGGCAGTCATTATCCTACATGTATGCATATGTACCCAACCACACATAATTAATCAAATGTTTGCGTGTGATTAGGTTTGACAGTGATTAGCACGTGGGAGATGCTACACACACGGAGTTACCACAGGGCGTTTACGGGATGGTTAATAGTGATTGGTTGAAATTTGATGAAGTGAGGTGGGCCTCCAGTGAAAATGAGGGGGGCCAATTAGAGAAGAGCAGGCATCAGATCCGTCGTGGGAGCCCCGTGTGTGTAGTATTTTCCTTAGGCTGGTCGTAATGGGAATATCATAAGCGGTATCATGCATGCCAACTAGACTTTCTGAATGATGTGACACACAATTAAATGAGGAAAGAGAGGGTGTGGTACCATATCATGATACCGTATCATATTAAATGTTTTAGGCTGGTCGTAATGATAGTATCATAGCTAGTATCATGCATGCCAACTAGACAATTTTGATGGGGTGTCATAGCATTAAATGAAGAAAGAGAGGGTGTAGTATCATATCATGATACCGTATCATATTAAATGCTATACTACTTTGTGTCATGCATAACAATAAATAGAGTACAACATGATACTACTCCCTCCGTCCGAAAATACTTGTCATCAAAATGGACGAAAAGGGATGTATCTAGAACTAAAATACATCTGGATACAACCCTTTTTATTCATTTTGATGACAAGTATTTCCGGACGAAGGGAGTAATATATTAGGGAGGTAGTATCATACACTAGTATCATATGCATGATACTAGTATATGATACTCTCCATTACAACCAGCCTTACTACCTTGTGTCATGCATGGCAATTAATAAGGCAATCTAAGATACTAACTTATGATACTATGCATTACGAATATAATATCATATACTAGTATCATAAGCCTCATTACAACCAGCCTTAGCACGTACGTTCTAGTACTTGATAATTCCAGCACCGGCAAGATTAAACGTAAATTAAAGATGTCCACGCCTGTACGCGATCGATGCATGCATGGGGTAATTGGCCGGTTAGCAGGACGTACGCATATATATATGCACCTAAAATCGTAGCCTGGATTGAAGCAAGACAGAGTGCAACTATATATATATATTTTACATACATATAGTTTTAGTTTGGATAGATAGCCATCCATATCGATCGATCGATGAGCTAGCTAGCTAGCTAGGGAGGTGTTAATGGCGTGAGGGAATTAACGTGGAGGGGAGGAGCAGCTAGCTCGAAAAGGAGGAGCCAGACGTGCATGATGCATTGATGCATGTTGGTTAGCAAGCCATCTGCACACATCCATCTGCCTGTCCCTGACCTTTACGTGCGACCGCTCGCCGTTGCTTTCCCTTTGCCGAAATTAATATGTGTGTATGGACGTGAAGAATCACATGCATGCGCCGATCGACCCACTTGACAAAAATTAAGACCGTTCAACAGGGCAATAGATGTACCACACTGTCTTCAGTGGCTTGGCTTGTGTGTTCTTCCATCTGTCCCAACCGAAAAACACGTCATTATATTGCTTGCAGGGCACTCATGCATGACCAAGGATTAAAATTTTCGGAAAGAGACAAATTTCGGATCTCCAGAAATGTCTGGAATTTTGGAAATTCTTTCGGAATTCCATTCTATTAGAATTAGTCACATTTTACAGATTTTTTACATAATTAAAATCTTATTATTGTATTTGCTCCAAAAAATTGAAGTTACAAATATCTCGGTCCTTCTGAAATGCTCGAATTTTTTTAAGAAACTATTGTTAAAATTTTGAATAGTGTTTATGTAGGTTTACATGCTCGCTTCACTAACACTTTGTGCCAAATTAACCTATATTGGGAAGAAAAATATTTACAAAATCAAACCTTAGAGGGTAATAAGTAAAAACTCCATGGTACCTTTTTCTATGGAATTAAAGAAACGACTTTGGGCCTCTTGAACCTAACAATCCTAATAAATACATGTGAGAAGGCTATTTGGGATAACATGTCGAGTTGCACTATCAAAGTTTTCATATTTAAACAGTCTTGGGGTTAAGAGGACAATGACCGCTCGGAAAGGGAGTGTGTCAGAAATAGTGTCAGGACCGCCGAGAGTACCAATTTGCTTCGTTAATAGTATCCCCCCACACAAAAATCATTAATAGTTTTGGAATGACACTAAGGGAGAGATTCCATACTTAAGTTTGATTGAAAGCAGCCTAAAGCCAGCTGCGGGATATTACCTTCAAATGTTGAACCAGTTGGGTGACATCGATGGTGTGATGGTTAGGGTTTTGGGTACATGCATGATTGCTTTTTAGCGGGAAGCCGAGGGGGGAGTATGACCTATGATGACATTAACCAAAAGTATTAGGTTTTCACCACCAACAACTTTCAATTTTCAAACACAATTCGATGGAAGTCGAGTTAACTTTTCAAATTCACAGAAAGTTTGCCAGAAATAAGAGCCTGCATGGTACTTTTTCTTGGACAAACTAATTTCCATGTTGGTAAATAGGTTGAAAGCATCTCAAATTTTAACCTGGAATAACTTGTGCAAATTCTAGCTAGATCATATTTACTTGGGTCCACAAAGCCAATCCATTGTGAGATTAGCAAAATGGCTCATATATATTTTGCTTCCCAACAATCAGAACACAAAAATGGCTTTTCTTTTCTAGCGTGAAGTAAACAGAAAAATGATGACTAATATGAAAACAATGCAATAAAAACATGAATGAGATTTGTATATCTCAACAGGAAATGAGCATCACTGCCTAATGAAATTAACAATATGAAGGTTTAAAAAAATTCTAGAGCTATTGCTTTTGTACAAATTGACAAGCACATGGTCATACAAGATTAGTGTCATATTTTCTCGAATGTTTTGATGAGGAAAACATATTATTTTCCTAATTGTGGAACAATGCATTTTTAGAAATACTAAATAATTTATCAAAAGTGATGTAAAAGTTGGATGCCTTTGATGATGCGGTAGTCAAGGTTTGGGGCATGTCCATAAATTTTTATGAAGGGGCCATGGAGTATGACCTATATTACGATCATCATCTAACAATACGAGAACATTGAAGGAAACATGCCCTAGAGGCAATAATAAAGTTATTATTTATTTCCTTATATCATGATAAATGTTTATTATTCATGCTAGAATTGTATTAACCGGAAACATAATACATGTGTGAATACATAGACAAACAGAGTGTCACTAGTATGCCTCTACTTGACTAGCTCGTTAATCAAAGATGGTTATGTTTCCTAACCATAGACAAAAGAGTTGTTATTTGAGTAACGAGGTCACATCATTAGTTGAATGATCTGATTGCCATGACCCATTCCATTAGCTTAGCACCTGATCGTTTAGTATGTTGCTATTGCTTTCTTCATGACTTATACATGTTCCTATAACTATGAGATTATGCAACTCCCGTTTGCCGGAGGAACACCTTGGGTGCTACCAAACGTCACAACGTAACTGGGTGATTATAAAGGAGCATTAGAGGTGTCTCCAAAAGTAGATGTTGGGTTGGCGTATTTCGAGATTAGGATTTGTCACTCCGATTGTCGGAGAGGTATCTCTGGGCCCTCTCGGTAATGCACATCACATAAGCCTTGCAAGCACTGCAACTAATATGTTAGGTGTGAGATGATGTATTACGGAACGAGTAAAGAGACTTGCCAGTAACGAGATTGAACTAGGTATTGGATACCGACGATCGAATCTCGGGCAAGTAACATACCGATGACAAAGGGAACAACGTATGTTGTTATGCGGTCTGACCGATAAAGATCTTCGTAGAATATGTAGGAGCCAATATGGGCATCCAGGTCCCGCTATTGGTTATTGACCGGAGACGTGTCTCGGTCATGTCTACATTGTTCTCGAACCCGTAGGGTCCGCATGCTTAAGGTTACGATGACAGTTATATTATGAGTTTACATGTTTTTATGTACCGAAGGAGTTCGGAGTCCCGGATGAGATTGGGGACATGACGAGGAGTCTCGAAATGGTCGAGACGTAAAGATTCATATATTGGATGATATGGTTAGGCCAAGGGGTCAAGCCCATGAGGCTTTAGATCGGTGCAAAAGGAGTTTTGCGGAGTCCAGGGGGCCAAACGCCGGAGACCCTGGCGTCTGGCCCTGGGCCAGACGCCGAGGCCCATGGCGTCTGGGCCAGACGCCAAGGATTGTGGCGTTTGGTCCTGGAGTCCGAGTGGGACTCTTGCCTTTCGGGAAAAACCGACTTTGAGGAGGCTTTTGCTCCAAGTTTCGACCCCGGGGCTCAACATATAAATAGAGGGGCAGGGCTAGCACCAAAGACACAACAATTGATCCCTTGGATCTCTTAGCCGTGTGCGGTGCCCCCCTCCACCATAGTCCACCTCGATAATATCGTAGCGGTGCTTAGGCGAAGCCCTGCGACGGTAGAACATCAAGATCGTCACCACGCCGTCGTGCTGACGGAACTCTCCCTCGACACTCGGCTGGATCGGAGTTCGAGGGACGTCATCGAGCTGAACGTGTGCTAGAACTCGGAGGTGCCGTAGTTTCGGTGCTTGATCGGTCGGGCCGTGAAGACGTACGACTACATCAACCGTGTTGTGCTAACGCTTCCGCTTACGGTCTACAAGGGTATGTAGACAACACTCTCCCCTCTCGTTGCTATACATCACCATGATCTTGCGTGTGCGTAGGAAATTTTTAAATTACTACGAAACCCAACAGTGGTATCAGAGCCTAGGTTACTTATGTTGATGTTATATGCACGAGTAGAACACAAGTGAGTTGTGGACGATACAAGTCATACTGCCTACCAGCATGTCATACTTTGGTTCGGCGGTATTGTTGGACGAGACAACCCGGACCAACCTTACGCGTACGCTTACGCGAGACCGGTTCCCTCGACGTGCTTTGCACATAGATGGCTTGCGGGCGACTGTCTCTCCAACTTTAGTTGAACCGAGTATGGCTACGCCCGGTCCTTGAGAAGGTTAAAACGGAGTCTATTTGACAAACTATCGTTGTGGTTTTGATGCGTAGGTGAGATTGGTTCTTACTTAAGCCCGTAGCAGCCACGTAAAACATGCAACAACAAAGTAGAAGACGTCTAACTTGTTTTTGCAGGGCATGTTGTGATGTGATATGGTCAAAGCATGATGCTGAATTTTATTGTATGAGATGATCATGTTTTGTAACCGAGTTATCGGCAACTGGCAGGAGCCATATGGTTGTCGCTTTATTGTATGCAATGCAATCGCGATGTAATGCTTTACTTTATTACTAAACGGTAGTGATAGTCGTGGAAGCATAAGATTGGCGAGACGACAACGATGCTACGATGGAGATCAAGGTGTCGCGCCGGTGACGATGGTGATCATGACGGTGCTTTGGAGATGGAGATCACAAGCACAAGATGATGATGACCATATCATATCACTTATATTGATTGCATGTGATGTTTATCTTTTTATGCATCTTATCTTGCTTTGATTGACGGTAGCATTATAAGATGATCTCTCACTAAATTATCAAGAAGTGTTCTCCCTGAGTATGCACCGTTGCCAAAGTTCGTCGTGCCCAGACACCACGTGATGATCGGGTGTGATAAGCTCTACGTCCATCTACAACGGGTGCAAGCCAGTTTTGCACACGCAGAATACTCAGGTTAAACTTGACGAGCCTAGCATATACAGATATGGCCTCGGAACACGGAGACCGAAAGGTCGAGCGTGAATCATATAGTAGATATGATCAACATAACGATGTTCACCATTGAAAACTACTCCATCTCACGTGATGATCGGTCATGGTTTAGTTGATTTGGATCACGTAATCACTTAGAGGATTAGAGGGATGTCTATCTAAGTGGGAGTTCTTAAATAATATGATTAATTGAACTTTAATATATCATGAACTTAGTCCTGGTAGTATTTTGCAAATTATGTTGTAGATCAAGAGCTCGCGTTGTTGCTTCCCTGTGTTTATTTTGATATGTTCCTAGAGAAAATCATGTTGAAAAATGTTAGTAGCAATGATGCGGATTGGATCCATGATCTGAGGTTTATCCTCATTACTGCACAGAAGAATTATGTCCTTGATGCACCGCTAGGTGACGGACCTATTGCAGGAGTAGATGCAGACGTTATGAACGTTTGACTAGCTCAATATGATGACTACTTGATAGTTTAGTGCACCATGCTTAATGGCTTAGAATCGGGACTTCAACGACGTTTTGAACGTCATGGAGCATATGAGATGTTCCAGGAGTTGAAGTTAATATTTCAAGCAAATACCCGAGTTGAGAGATATGTAGTCTCCAACAAGTTCTATAGCTAAAAGATGGAGGAGAATCGCTCAACTAGTGAGCATGTGCCCAGATTGTCTGAGTACAACAATCACTTGAATCAAGTGGGAGTTAATCTTCCAGATAAGATAGTGATTGACAGAATTCTCTAGTCACCATCGCCAAGTTAGTAGAACTTCGTGATGAACTATGATATGCAAGGGATAACGGAAACAATTCCCAAGCTCTTCGTAATGCGGAAATTGACGAAGGTAGAAATCGAGAAAAACATCAAGTGTTGATGGTAGACAAGACCACTAGTTTCAAGAAAAGGGCAGAGGGAAGAAGGGGAACTTCAAATAGAATGGCAAGCAAGTTGCTGCTCAAGTGAAGAAGCCCAAGTCTGGTCCTAAGCCTGAGACTAAGTGTTTCTACTGCAAGGGACTGGTCACTGGAAGCGGAACTACCCCAAGTGATTGGCAGATAAGAAGGATGGCAAAGTGAACATAAGTATATTTTATATACATGTTATTGATGTGTACTTTACTAGTGTTTATGGCAACCCCTCAGTATTTGATACTAGTTCAGTTGCTAAGATTAGTAACTCGAAACGGGAGTTGCAGAATAAACAGAGACTAGTTAAGGGTGAAGTGACGATGTGTGTTGGAAGTGGTTCCAAGATTGATATGATCATCATCGCACACTCCCTATACTTTCGGGATTAGTGTTGAACCTGAATAAGTGTTATTTGGTGTTTGCGTTGAGCATGAATATGATTTGATCATGTTTATTGTAATACGGTTATTCATTTAAGTAAGAGAATAAATTGTTGTTCTGTTTACATGAATAAAACCTTATATGGTTACACACCCAATGAAAATAGTTCATTGGATCTCGATCGTAGTGATACACATAATCATAATATTGAAACCAAAAAGATGCAAAGTTAATAATGATAGTGCAACTTATTTGTAGCACTGCCGTTTAGGTCATATTGGTGTAAAGCGCATGAAGAAACTCCATGCTGATGGGATTTTGGAATCACTTGATTATGAATCACTTGATGCTTGCGAACCATGCCTTTTGGGCAAGATGACTAAAACGCCGTTCTCCGGAACAATGAAGCAAGCAACAGATTTGTTGGAGATCATACATACTGATGTATG
The DNA here is from genome assembly GCF_018294505.1 of Triticum aestivum. NCBI lineage: Eukaryota > Viridiplantae > Streptophyta > Magnoliopsida > Poales > Poaceae > Triticum > Triticum aestivum. Next base: position 709,894,437 of record NC_057807.1, read on the forward strand.
TGGTCCGGTGAATATTAAAGCTTGCAGCAGGTATCATTATTTTCTGACCTTCACAGATGATTTGAGCAGATATGGGGATATCTACTTGATGAAACATAAGTTTGAAACATTTGAACAGTTCAAAGAATTTCAGAGTGAAGTGGAAAATCATCGTGACAAGAAAATAAAGTTTCTACGATCTGATCGCGGAGACAAATATTTGAGTTACGAGTTTGGTCTTCAATTAAAATAATATGGAATAGTTTCACAAACTCATGCGACATGGAACACCACAGCATAATGGTGTGTCCGAACGTCATAACCGTACTTTATTAGATATATAGTGCAATCTATGATGTCTCTTACGGATCTACCACTATCGTTTTGGGGTTATGCATTAAAGACAGCTACATTCACATTAAATAGGGCACCATCTAAATCCGTTGAGGCGACACCATATGAACTATGGTTTGGCAAGAAACCTAAGCCGTCGTTTCTTAAAGTTTGGGGTTGCAATGCTTATATGAAAAAATTTCATCCTGATAAGCTCAAACTCAAATCGGAGAAGTGCGTCTTCATAGGATATCCAGAGGAAACTATTGGATACACCTTCTACCACAGATCCGAAGGCAAGATTTTTTTTTCTAAATTCGGAAACTTTCTGGAGAAGGGGTTTCTCTTGAAAGAAGTGAGTGGGAGGAAAGTAGAACTTGACGAGGTAACTGTACCTGCTCCCTTATTGGAAAGTAGTACATCACAGAAAACTGTTTTTGTGACACCTACACCAGTTAGTGAGGAAGCTAATGATGATGATCATGAAACTTCAGAACAAGATACTACTGAACCTCGTAAATCAACCAGAGTAAGATCCGCGCCAGAGTGGTACGCTAATCCTGTTCTGAAAGTCATGCTACTAGATCATGATGAAACCTACGAACTATGAAGAAGCGATGATGAGCCCAGATTCCGCAAAGTGGCTTGAAGCCATGAAATCTGAGATGGGGTCCATGTATGAGAACAAAGTATGGACTTTGGTTGACTTGCCCGATGATCGGCAAGCAATTGAGAATAAATGGATCTTTAAGAAGAAGACTGACGCTGATGGTAATGTTACTGTCTACAAAGCTCGACTTGTCGCAAAAGGTTTTCAGCAAGTTCAAGGGATTGACTACGATGAGACCTTCTCACCCGTAGCGATGCTTAAGTCCGTCCGAATCATGTTAGCAATTGCCGCATTTTATGATTATGAAATTTGGCAGATGGATGTCAAAACTGCATTCCTGAATGGATTTCTGGAAGAAGAGTTGTATATGATGCAACCGGAAGGTTTTGTCGATCCAAAGGGAGCTAACAAAGTGTGCAAGCTCCAGCGATCCATTTATGGACTGGTGCAAGCCTCTCGGAGTTGGAATAAACGTTTTGATAGTGTGATCAAAGCATTTGGTTTTATACAGACTTTCGGAGAAGCCTGTATTTACAAGAAAGTGAGTGGGAGCTCTACAACATTTCTGATAAGTATATGTGAATGACATATTGTTGATCGGAAATAATGTAGAATTATTCTGTAAAGCATAAAAGGAGTGTTTGAAAGGAGTTTTTCAAAGAAAGACTTCGGTGAAGCTGCTTACATATTGAGTTTCAAGATCTATAGAGATAGATCAAGACGCTTGATAAGTTTTTTCAATGAGTACATACCTTGACAAGATTTTGAAGTAGTTCAAAATGGAACAGTCAAAGAAAGAGTTCTTGCCTGTGTTACAAGGTGTGAAGTTGAGTAAGACTCAAAGCCCGACCACGGCAAAAAAAATAGAAAGAGAATGAAAGTCATTTCCTATGCCTCAGTCATAGGTTCTATAAAGTATGCCATGCTGTGTACCAGATCTATTGTATGCCCTGCACTGAGTTTGGCAAGGGAGTACAATAGTGATCTTGGAGTAGATCACTGGACAGCGGTCAAAATTGTCCTTAGTGGAATAAGGATATGTTTCTCTATTATGGAAGTGAAAAAAGGTTCGTCGTAAAGGGTTACGCCGATGCAAGTTTGACACTAATCTAGATGACTCTAAGTCTCGATCTAGATACATATTGAAAGTGGGAGCAATTAGCTAGAGTAGCTCCATGCAGAGCATTGTTGACATAGAAATTTGCAAAATACATGAGGATCTGAATGTGGCAGACCCGTTGACTAAAATTCTCTCACAAGCAAAACATGATCACACCTTAGTACTCCTTGGGTGTTAATCACATAGCGATGTGAACTAGATTACTGAATCTAGTAAACCCTTTGGGTGTTGGTCACATAGCGATGTGAACTATGGGTGTTAATCACATGGTGATGTGAACTATTGCTGTTAAATCACATGGCGATGTGAACTAGATTATTGACTCTAGTGCAAGTGGGAGACTGAAGGAAATATGCCCTAGAGGCAATAATAAAGTTATTATTTATTTCCTTATATCATGATAAATGTTTATTATTCATGCTAGAATTGTATTAACCGGAAACATAATACATGTGTGAATACATAGACAAACAGAGTGTCACTAGTATGCCTCTACTTGACTAGCTCATTAATCAAAGATGGTTATGTTTCCTGACCATGAACAATGAGTTGTTATTTGATTAACGAGGTCACATCATTAGTTGAATGATCTGATTGACATGATCCATTCCATTAGCTTAGCACCTGATCGTTTAGTATGTTGCTATTGCTTTCTTCATGACTTATACATGTTCCTATGACTATGAGATTATGCAACTCCCGTTTGCCGGAGGAACACTTTGGGTGCTACCAAACGTCACAACGTAACTGGGTGATTATAAAGGAGCATTACAGGTGTCTCCAAAGGTAGATGTTGGGTTGGCGTATTTCGAGATTAGGATTTGTCACTCCGATTGTCGGAGAGGTATCTCTGGGCCCTCTCGGTAATGCACATCACATAAGCCTTGCAAGCACTGCAACTAATATGTTAGTTGTGAGATGATGTATTACGGAACGAGTAAAGAGACTTGCCAGTAACGAGATTGAACTAGGTATTGGATACCGATGATCGAATCTCGGGCAAGTAACATACCGATGACAAAGGGAACAACGTATGTTGTTATGCGGTCTGACCGATAAAGATCTTCGTAGAATATGTAGGAGCCAATATGGGCATCCAGGTCCCGCTATTGGTTATTGACCAGAGACATGTCTCGGTCATGTCTACATTGTTCTCGAACCCGTAGGGTCCGCACGCTTAAGGTTACGATGACAGTTATATTATGAGTTTATGCATTTTGATGTACCGAAGGTTGTTCGGAGTCCCGGATGTGATCACGGACATGACGAGGAGTCTCGAAATGGTCGAGACATAAAGATTGATATATTGGAAGCCTATGTTTGGACATCGGAAGTGTTCCGGGTGAAATCGGGATTTTACCGGGTTACCGGGAGGTTACCGGAACCCCCCGGGAACCACATGGGCCTTCATGGGCCTTAGTGGAAAGGAGAAAAGGGCAGCCCAAGGGGGCTGCGCGCCTCCCCCCTTCCCCTAGTCCTATTAGGACTAGGAGAGGTGGCCGGCCACCCCTCTCCCTCTTTCCCCCTTGGGAATCCTAATTGGAATAGGATTGGAGGGGAGTCCTACTCCCGGTAGGAGTAGGACTCCTCCTGCGCCTCCTCCTCCTGGCCGGCGCACCCTCCCCCCTTGGCTCCTTTATATACTGAGGCAGGGGCACCTCTAAACACACAAGTTGACACAAGTTGATCCACGTGATCAATTCCTTAGCCGTGTGCGGTGCCCCCTGCCCCCTGCCACGACGCCTTATGAACTGTGGTTTGGCAAGAAACCAAAGTTGTCGTTTCTTAAAGTTTGGGGCTGCGATGCTTATGTGAAAAAACTTCAAACTGATAAGCTCGAACCCAAATCGGAGAAATGTGTCTTCATAGGATACCCAAAGGAAACTGTTGGGTACACCTTCTATCACAGATCCGAAGGCAAAACATTCGTTGCTAAGAATGGATCATTTCTAGAGAAGGAGTTTCTCTCGAAAGAAGTGAGTGGGAGGAAAGTAGAACTTGACGAGGTAACTGTACCTGCTCCCTTACTGGAAAGTAGTTCATCACAGAAAACTGTTTCAGTGACACCTACACCGGTTAGTGAGGAAGCCAATGATAATGATCATGAAACTTCAGATCAAGATACTACTGAACCACGTAGATCAACCAGAGTAAGATCCGCGCCAGAGTGGTACGGAAATCCTGTTCTGGAAGTCATGCTACTAGATCATGATGAACCTACGAACTATGAAGAAGCGATGGTGAGCCCAGATTCCGCAAAGTGGCTTGAAGCCATGAAATCTGAGATGGGATCCATGTATGAGAACAAAGTATGGACTTTGGTTGACTTGCCCAATGATCGGCAAGCAATTGAGAATAAATGGATCTTTAAGAAGAAGACTGACGCTGATGGTAATGTTACTGTCTACAAAGCTCGACTTGTCGCAAAAGGTTTTCGGCAAGTTCAAGGGATTGACTACGATGAGACCTTCTCACCCGTAGCGATGCTTAAGTCCGTCCGAATCATGTTAGCAATTGCCGCATTTTATGATTATGAAATTTGGCAGATGGATGTCAAAACTGCATTCCTGAATGGATTTCTGGAAGAAGAGTTGTATATGATGCAACCGGAAGGTTTTGTCGATCCAAAGGGAGCTAACAAAGTGTGCAAGCTCCAGCGATCCATTTATGGACTGGTGCAAGCCTCTCGGAGTTGGAATAAACGTTTTGATAGTGTGATCAAAGCATTTGGTTTTATACAGACTTTCGGAGAAGCCTGTATTTACAAGAAAGTGAGTGGGAGCTCTACAACATTTCTGATAAGTATATGTGAATGACATATTGTTGATCGAAAATAATGTAGAATTATTCTGTAAAGCATAAAAGGAGTGTTTGAAAGGAGTTTTTCAAAGAAAGACTTCGGTGAAGCTGCTTACATATTGAGTTTCAAGATCTATAGAGATAGATCAAGACGCTTGATAAGTTTTTTCAATGAGTACATACCTTGACAAGATTTTGAAGTAGTTCAAAATGGAACAGTCAAAGAAAGAGTTCTTGCCTGTGTTACAAGGTGTGAAGTTGAGTAAGACTCAAAGCCCGACCACGGCAAAAATAGAAAGAGAATGAAAGTCATTTCCTATGCCTCAGTCATAGGTTCTATAAAGTATGCCATGCTGTGTACCAGATCTATTGTATACCCTGCACTGAGTTTGGCAAGGGAGTACAATAGTGATCTAGGAGTAGATCACTGGACAGCGGTCAAAATTGTCCTTAGTGGAATAAGGATATGTTTCTCTATTATGGAAGTGAAAAAAGGTTCGTCGTAAAGGGTTACGCCGATGCAAGTTTGACATTAATCTAGATGACTCTAAGTCTCGATCTAGATACATATTGAAAGTGGGAGCAATTAGCTAGAGTAGCTCCATGCAGAGCATTGTTGACATAGAAATTTGCAAAATACATGAGGATCTGAATGTGGCAGACCCGTTGACTAAGATTCTCTCACAAGCAAAACATGATCACACCTTAGTACTCCTTGGGTGTTAATCACATAGCGATGTGAACTAGATTACTGAATCTAGTAAACCCTTTGGGTGTTGGTCACATAGCGATGTGAACTATGGGTGTTAATCACATGGTGATGTGAACTATTGCTGTTAAATCACATGGCGATGTGAACTAGATTATTGACTCTAGTGCAAGTGGGAGACTGAAGGAAATATGCCCTAGAGGCAATAATAAAGTTATTATTTATTTCCTTATATCATGATAAATGTTTATTATTCATGCTAGAATTGTATTAACCGGAAACATAATACATGTGTGAATACATAGACAAACAAAGTGTCACTAGTATGCCTCTACTTGACTAGCTCGTTAATCAAAGATGGTTATGTTTCCTAACCATAGACAAAAGAGTTGTTATTTGAGTAACGAGGTCACATCATTAGTTGAATGATCTGATTGACATGACCCATTCCATTAGCTTAGCACCTGATCGTTTAGTATGTTGCTATTGCTTTCTTCATGACTTATACATGTTCCTATAACTATGAGATTATGCAACTCCCGTTTGCCGGAGGAACACCTTGGGTGCTACCAAACGTCACAACGTAACTGGGTGATTATAAAGGAGCATTACAGGTGTCTCCAAAAGTAGATGTTGGGTTGGCGTATTTCGAGATTAGGATTTGTCACTCTGATTGTCGGAGAGGTATCTCTGGGCCCTCTCGGTAATGCACATCACATAAGCCTTGCAAGCACTGCAACTAATATGTTAGTTGTGAGATGATGTATTACGGAACGAGTAAAGAGACTTGCCAGTAACGAGATTGAACTAGGTATTGGATACCGACGATCGAATCTCGGGCAAGTAACATACCGATGACAAAGGGAACAACGTATGTTGTTATGCGGTCTGACCGATAAAGATCTTCGTAGAATATGTAGGAGCCAATATGGGCATCCAGGTCCCGCTATTGGTTATTGACCGGAGACGTGTCTCGGTCATGTCTACATTGTTCTCGAACCCGTAGGGTCCGCACGCTTAAGGTTACGATGACAGTTATATTATGAGTTTACATGTTTTGATGTACCGAAGGAGTTCGGAGTCCCGGATGAGATTGGGGACATGACGAGGAGTCTCGAAATGGTCGAGACGTAAAGATTCATATATTGGATGATATGGTTAGGCCAAGGGGTCAAGCCCATGAGGCTTTAGATCAGTGCAAAAGGAGTTTTGCGGAGTCCAGGGGGCCAAACGCCGGAGACCCTGGCGTCTGGCCCTGGGCCAGACGCCGAGGCCCATGGCGTCTGGGCCAGACGCCAAGGATTGTGGCGTTTGGTCCTGGAGTCCGAGTGGGACTCTTGCCTTTCGGGAAAAACCGACTTTGAGGAGGCTTTTGCTCCAAGTTTCGACCCCGGAGCTCAACATATAAATAGAGGGGCAGGGCTAGCACCAAAGACACAACAATTGATCCCTTGGATCTCTTAGCCGTGTGCGGTGCCCCCCTCCACCATAGTCCACCTCGATAATATCGTAGCGGTGCTTAGGCGAAGCCCTGCGACGGTAGAACATCAAGATCGTCACCACGCCGTCGTGCTGACGGAACTCTCCCTCGACACTCGGCTGGATCGGAGTTCGAGGGACGTCATCGAGCTGAACGTGTGCTAGAACTCGGAGGTGCCGTAGTTTCGGTGCTTGATCGGTCGGGCCGTGAAGACGTACGACTACATCAACCGCGTTGTGCTAACGCTTCCGCTTACGGTCTACAAGGGTATGTAGACAACACTCTCCCCTCTCGTTGCTATACATCACCATGATCTTGCGTGTGCGTAGGAAATTTTTAAATTACTACGAAACCCAACAAACATATACCACTAGTAACTTCCACAATTCAAGCATCATTTGACAAAAAAAAGTGTTAATATTTAAATTCAAATAAACCTTGTTATAAAATTCTTGTCAATTAATAGAAAACTCATGGTACTTGGTTAGACAATGTTATGTTTTGTCCATATAGATAAGTAGACCGAAGCATCTCAATTTGTTTTCCACAATAATATGGGCAGACAAGAGATCATATTTACTTGAGTTTATAAGTACCGCACATCATGATAATTAAAGAGTGAAATGGATGATACACTAATTTTCTTCCCCGACAAGTACTAGAAAAAAATAAGTTATGTGCTAAATGTTTGTAAGATTTTTTCTTAAATGGACAAGCATTAGTGCTTCCTTGGATAATGACAAATTATATGCTAGAAAGAATTGCCCTAAAAATTTCTACCAAAGCAATATATTGCAGCTCTTGCCTTTCTATATATAGGAGCAAAACAAAGAATGTTCTATTCAAATTTACAAGCATATAAAGCTATGGAATGTTAGAGCAACAAACGGTGTTTTCTCAAATATTTTGTCATTGAAACATTATCATTAGCTCAACTAGGATGCAGTTTTTTTATTAGAGTGTATTCCAAAATAAATGTGAGAAAAATATTTGTGATAATATATCGAGTTACACTATCACAATTTTCGTATTTAAGCAGTCTTGTGTCTAAGAAGACAATGACCGCTAGGAAAGGGAGTGTGTCACAAAGAGTGTCAGGACCGCCAGGAGTACGAGTTAGCTTCATTAATAGTCTCTCCACATAAAAATATATTCGTTAATAGTCTTGGAATGATACTAAGGGAGAGATTCCATACTTAAGTTTGATTGACAACAGCCTAAAGCCAGCTGCGGGGTATTACCTTCAAATGATGAACCAGTTGGGTGACATCAATGGTGTTAGGGTTTTGGGTACATGCATGATGCTTTTTAGCAGGAAGCCGAGGGGGGAGTATGACCTATGATGATATTAATCCAAAAGTATTAGGTTTTCACCACCAACAACTTTCAATTTTCAAACAGAATTCGATGGAAGTCGAGTTAACTTTTCAAATTCACAGAAAGTTTGCCAGAAATAAGAGCCTGCATGGTACTTTTTCTTGGACAAACTTATTTCCATGTTGGTAAATAGGTTGAAAGCATCTCAAATTTTAACCTGGAATAACTTGTGCAGATTCTAGCTAGATCATATTTACTTGGGTCCACAAAGCTGATCCATCGTGAGATTAGCAAAATGGCTCATAGATATTTTGCTTCCCAACAATTAGAACACAAAAATGTCTTTTCTTTTCTAGCGAGGAAGTAAACAGAAAAATGATGACTAATATGCAAATAATGCAATAAAAACATGAATGAGATTTGTATATCTCAACAGGAAATGAGCATCACTGCCTAATGAAATTAATAAAATGAGGGTTTAAAAAAATTCTAGAGCTATTGCTTTTGTACAAATTGACAAGCACATGGTCGTACAAGATTAGTGTAATATTTTCTCGACTGTTTCGATGAGAAAAACATATTATTTTCCTAATTGTGGAACAATGCATTTTTAGAAATACTAAATAATTTATCAAAAGTGATGTAAAAGTTGGATGCCTTTGATGTTGCGGTAGTCAAGGTTTGGGGCATATCCCTAAATTTTTATGAAGGGAGCAGGGAGTATGACCTATATTACGATGGTCACCTAACAATACGAGAACATATACCACTTATAACTTCCACAATTCAAGCATCATTTGACAGAAAAAGTGTTAATTTTTAAATTCGAATATATAAAATTCTAGCCAATTAGTAGAAAACTCATGGTACTTGGTTAGACAATGTTATGTTTTGTCCATATAGATAAGTAGACCGAAGCATCTCAATTTGTTTTCCACAATAAGATGAGCAGAAAGAGATCATATTTACTTGAGTTTGTAAGTACTGCACATCATGATAATAAAGAGTGAAATGGATGATACACTAATTTTCTTCCCCGACAAGTACTAGAAAAAAACAAGTAATGTGCTAAATGTTTGTAAGATTTTTTTCTTAAATGGACAAGCATTAGTGCTTCCTTGGATAATGACAAATTATGTGCTAGAAAGAATTGCCCTAAAAATTTCTACAAAAGCAATATACTGTAGCTCTTGCCTTTCTATATATAGGAGCAAAACAAAGAATGTTCTATTCAAATTTACAAGCATATAAAGCTATGGAATGTTAGAGCAACAAACGGTGTTTTCTCGAATATTTTGACATTGAAACATTATCATTAGTTCAACTAGGATGCAATTTTTTATTAGAGTGTATTCCAAAATAAAGGTGAGAAAATTATTTGTGATAATATATCGAATTACAGTATCACAATTTTCATATTTAAGCAGTCTTGTGGCTAAGAAGACAATGACCGCTAGGAAAGAGAGTGTGTCACAAAGAGTGCCAGGACCGCCGAGAGTACGAGTTAGCTTCGTTAATAGTCTCTCCACATACAAATATATTCGTTAATAGTCTTGGAATGATACTAAGGAAGAGATTCCATACTTAAGTTTGATTGAAAGCAGCCTAAAGCCAAGTGCAGGATATTCCCTGAAAATGTTGAACAAGTTGGGTGACATTGACGGTGTGATGGTTAAGGTTTTGGGTACCTGCATAATTGTTTTTAACTGGGAAGAGGAGAGGGCAGTATGACCTGTGATGATAGTAATCACACCACCAACTTTTTTCAAATTTCAATTATAATTCGATAGAAGTCGAGTTAACTTTTCGAATTCACAAGAAGTTTGCCAGAAATAAGATCACATTACTAGAACCCGCATGGTACTTGCTTGGACAAACTTATTTCCATGTTGGTAAATTGGTTGAAAGCATCTCGGATTTTATCTAGAATGACGTGGGCAGATGCTAGCTAGATCAAATTGCCAAGACCAAGCCCCATGTGGTGTGATAACATGCCAAACGGCTCCTTTTTTTATTAAATAATAAGACTATATTAGTTTTGGAATAAAATAAAAGTAGTATGCTTATTTTTCCTAAAAAAACAGCTAAACCCACTCGTTTTGGGCTTTTGGCTTATGGGTCGAGCTTCTGGCTGAAAAGTGAGGCCAAGTTTGGTTCTTGAGCTTTCGGGTTGAGCTGATATTTCCCTATTTTTAGTCGGATATCCCTAACGAATATGGGCCTGAGTTGTATCTTTTTGTCAATTTGAGATTGCTTTTACCATACTGTCGTGGTAATATGGGCCTGAGTTGTTAATCAAGTTAAATACCATGTCATTGTGGCATGTGTTTGGTGTGCCAGTTTGGAGAAAATAATGAAATATTACCACCATCCCAAAATAGTTGTCTTAAATTTGTCTAACTACGGATATATACCTAACACTAAAACATGTCTAGAACACCCGTATCTACACAAATCTAAGACAACTGATTCTCGATGGGCGGAGCGTCACGCAGCTAAAATGCAAAAAGTAGCAATATTTTCTAATGGAGCCACAGGTAAAAATTGAAAGGAGAATGCAGGTGCCCTTTGAATCATTCATTATCGTCTTCGACCCCATCTTAAATCCGTAACAGCTAATTAATATAAGGAAGTATCATTGCATTCCACTGACAGTACAACAATATCAATGCATCGTCCATAATCAAATTAACAAGAATGGATGGGCCAATCAATCAGAGATGCATGAGGGGCACATAGTTCTTGAAGATGTGGTCGACGATGATCTCATACGCCCTCTGCGTGGGGTGGTAGCTGTCGAAGAAGACGTGCTTGTCCACGTCGTCGCACACCCCCATGTACCTGGTGTCGCAGAGCATGGTGACCTCGATGAGCCCGGAGCCGCAGCAGCCGTGCGTGAGCTCCGTGAACCCCCACCGGTCGCCGTGCACGGCCAGCTCCTCGATGATGTCGTAGATGTCGAAGTAGACGACGAGGGTGTGGAACGTGGGGTCGGCGTTGAGCCGGTCGATGAGCTGCTGCAGCGCCTTGTTGTACATGAGCGCGGCGTAGTTCCGGCGGGCCTCGCAGCGGCGCCGCGGCCCGCCGCCGATGGTTCGCTGCGAGGGGACGCACCCGATGGGCGGCATCCCCGTGAAGCCCATCTTCCGGGCGCCCCGCGCGCTGGTGTTGCGGAGGAATGCCTCGGCGCCGACGAGGAGGAGGTCCACGTAGGCCGGGATGTCGTAGTCGCCGGCGCGGTAGGGCGTCATGAAGTAGGTGTTGGCGAAGTCGTCGGTCCCGGTGACGACGAAGAAGAAGGCGCCGGCGATGATGCGGCGCGTCTCGGCCTCCCCCACGATGCCCACCAGCCTGCGCCGGTACTCGTCGAAGAACTCCAGCTCCTGGTCCATGGTGTACACGTTCACGATCTGCGGGGTCAGCGGGTCGAACCCGGTGGCACCCGACGCGAAGCTGACGCCGGTGAGCAGGTCCTCCGGCGTGTGCTCCACGTTCAGCCATGGGCCAAGAAGTGGCTTCAAGTTAAGCCTCCGAGCTGAAATGTATTATACAGAAAACATACTAGTTAAGTAAATAATCATCATTAAAAAATGTGAAGTAGTTAATGGATCATTTGTAAGTCAAGTTGTGAACTGCTCCAAAGCAAGGTTTTGGTTACGGAGCAAAAAAAAAAAATCGGTTACCGGCGGTAACAGCATTTCCCAATACCCCATGAGAAATAGCCTTCCGAGGAAAAAAATCATTTTTTTGAAATTAAATGAATTTTATGTGAATTCAAAAAAGTACTTCTGTAACAACCCGGTATTTTTCGGTTACCAGGGTAACTGAAAATCTCGGTGCCACACGAGAAAATTTTTTCCCATCCGGGAGCCAAAACCTTGCTCCAAAGTGAAACAGTTGAGTGGTTGGGTCATAAAGATGAAGAACAAAGGTACAAATTCATGGAGTATGCAACCCTGATTGGACTGGGGTCCTGCAGATCTAGACAGGAAGCATATATCCTCTCTACTGCACTGGTCATGCTTAATTACTCTCTCTCTCTCTCTCTCTCTCTCTCTCTCTCTCTCTCTCTCTCTCTCTCTCTCTCTCTCTCTCTCTCCTCAAGTGGCACAAGGCCACAGTTTTTTTTTATTGATGTTTCAGTCTTTCTTTATTGAACAATTGCTATTGTATCATGCTTAAATACACACGCTCTGTCTTTTTACTTACTCTTAACAGAAAAGAGTGCATCATTTTATATTGAAGTTATAGTCTTTTTTGTTTATACATATAGCGATTTAGCCACGTCATGTGAAGTTTCAGTCACTTGTGAAATTCCAGTTCATTTTTTGCTACTTGTTGTTTATTTCTTTTAGTTTGGTATTTATGCAATTGCACTTTGTTTTAAATATAACTGCAATTTCACTTTTTTGCAGTTTGTTTTGTTTTTATTTGTATTTTTCAGTCACTTTGTTGTAAGTAGTTGGGTCATAAAGATGAAGACCAAAGGGTACAAATCCATGGAGTATGCAGCACTGATTGGAGGTGGACGGACTGGTCCTGCACAGACAGGAAGAATATATCCTCTCCAGTGAACTGCTCATGCTTAATTACACACACTCTCAACTACAGTGCCTTTTCTAAAAAAAGTTTCGGTCATTTTTCTAGAAGAGTGATTCAGTCACTTTTTGTGAAGTTTTGGCCGGTTTTTTGAGAAATTCTGGTTACTTTTTGTTAACTGTAATTTGTTTATTTCTATTAGTTTTGTATGCACTTTTATTTGTGGAATTGCATTTTCTATATGATTACAATGTAACCTCTTGATATTTTTCGGATGTAAAATGGTGAACGAAAGTCTCGAATTTTCAGTCATATGTGCACTCACAAAAAACATGAATTTGCAACGCTTATGGTAAGAAATAGGACATTTTACCGAGCAAATCATTTGGAGACACTGATCATAAGGTGGATATTTCTTTTTGTCCAAAGCCGAAGCCTGATTAATGTATCATACTCTTTTTGACATCCGCCCATCTCTGTTTTCTGCAATGAGGTGTGGTTAGAGTGGCAACCTAATGGCCGAGGCTCGTGCTACCTTCATTTTGCTCGATTAGAGTAAACGATATCTCGAAAGCTGAGATATCCCTTCTGTTGTTTCCATGTGCTCTTTTTCCTCTTATGCCTCTGGTTTCTCTTCTCATTTTTACAAAGTTAGATGTAATTATCCTAAACTTTGGCGGAGAAGTGTAATACCCTGTGGTTTATTTTTTTGCGGGGAAGAGTGTAATACCCTTCTCATTAGTATCTCTGGTCGATGGGCCACTTGAGAATGTCGACAGAAGGATCAGAAAGGAGGCAAGAGGAGATGTGTGTACTCCCAGAACTTTGGCGGAGCTTCAAAATAAGTGTCGCTGATTTAGTACAAAATTTGTACTAATTTAGTTATAAATTTGCGACATTTATTTTAGGACAGAGGGAGTATTTTTTTTTGAAAGGACGCAGGAGAACTGCGCTTTTCATTAAGAGGAACGGCGAAAGAAACGCCAACTGTACAGCAATGAGGAGGGAGTATATATTTGGAAATCAGAAGTATGTCTGAATTTCTCTTGATAAAGACTTTCATAGTGCATAGAGATTAGTTCCTTATTTAATTTATACACATGCCTTTTCAATGGAAGGAATTACTACTGTAACATGATCTTTTGTTTTTGGTTGTGTTGGCCGTGTGCTATGCAGAGGCCAGGCTTTCGTTCGATGCAGTTGTATCACCTCGATATATAATTATTAAAGAAAATAGAAAGAATGGTCAAGGACTCAAGGTTATATAACGAACCGTGTCACCATCTAAAACTATCACCTTTCTTTGCATGCAGGAAGTGACGTACGCACGCATGCATGCATGCTACTGATGTGTACTCGAGCTAATTAAGCGAGATACGTACCGATGAGGTCGGGTGGCAGGAGCGCGTTGGAGAAGCGTCCGGTGGCGACGTGGCCGGCGAAGTCCTTGCCGTAGGGCGCGTGGTTGGCCTTCATCCTCGTCGCCGGCAGGTTGTTGTTGTTGCCGGGGTCCACGATCGAGTCCCCGAACACGATCAGCGCCGTCACCAGCGGCTTCTTATTACTACTCCCCTGCTGCTGCGTCACCTGCACCGTCATAGTCTGGTTCAGGTCCCTCCCGCACACTGTCGCCGGAGCTCCCGCCATTGCCACCACCATCGCCACCGCCACTAGCAGCCGCCACCGGCTGGTGATCATCATCTTGATCCACATGGATCGTGTAGTGCTAGCTCCTGTTGTGTGAGTAGCTGGCCTCAACGCAGGGCGGCCACAGCTCGATCTGATCTATTTATACACGTCGTCCTGTCCATGGGTATACACGGATCGTGGAGAGCTGAGCAAGATAATGGAGAGAATGTACGCGCGCACAGTGCCGGCCGTCCCCGGGAACTATTCTTGCATGTTGGGTTCCATGACTTTACAACCTAGCAGCAATGGCGCATGCCATGCATGCCTGGTGTGCAAGATGGATTAATCGAAGATCAACGCATTTTATGAGTATTTATTATGGTGAGCACTGTTGCGTGCATGCATGGGGGCGGCAAAAAGGGCACGTATCAATATATGCATTGATCGACAGCAAGCTGAACAGGTTGCATGTTCTTCCTGACGGACAGACAGATCGAATAATCTCATCATCTCTTCACCAACTTTTGTGGGCATTGATTACTGACTCATTATGTATGTATGTATATATGTACGTGTCATTGATAAAGTAGAGTACGTTGACAACCATGATATACCACCTTCTTTAGATGGATCGAGAACGAGAACCATGTGCATGTGAAGGTGCACTGTTTTCAGATCATATAGCTGGAGGCAGAGCAGATGGATGCCCGTGCTGCACTGCTAATTCTACCGTGTCAACAATCAATTGGAATTTAGATGGGTGGGCCACTGCATGCTTATGCATGTACTCATGATAGAGTAATTCGTTAAGTTATTATCTGTTCCGCACTAGCTATTTGGAAGTTGCCTGAATTTGCAATTGGTGTAATTCGATTTTGTGGCAGAAGGAAGAAGGAGGCGAGTCGCGATACCGAGGTTGACACGGGGACAGGGGCGCCACGGCGAGGCAGAGGGGACGCCGAGCCAAGAGTAGCCAGAGGAGAGGCCAGGAAGAAGTTTCTCATGTTTGGGTGGGGAGTGGGGACTACTGTTGGAAGATGAAGATGAAGGGGAGTTGTTGGATGGAAATCCAATGGCTGAAAATCAAATGACTATCTTTTTCTCATACAACCGTGCAATAGTCACTCCCCTATCAGTTCAAGCTAGTCGATTTACATGGTGCAAAAAAAAAAATCACTGAGAGACATTCGTTGTTGCATGCTTAATGGAAGGTAGCTCATGCGCATTCATTCATTGGCTACACATATGTAGTGTGCCCCAACGGCCCAACGCACTCCTTAATGTCGCGCCATTAATATACTCTGATACGCATGGCAGGGCAGGTGCAACCACCACTCAGAATGTAACGTGTACCCCGAAGAATATATGTCGAGACATGTCCTTGCTCGATCCAGATCAAAAGGAAACGAGAAGATTGCCTCTTCAAAGACGTTAGCGTGCATGCAAAGGCAATGGCATGGTGATGACATTATGAACCCATATCACCATTAGTCCTCCTTGTAAGGCAGCCAAAACTCCGTTTTCCGTCTTAGAGCAATTCTAGTAGAATCGTCATATTGACAGCCTGCATCATATTATGAAGGCTAGTAAGGTGGCACACAACTACAGAAACGTCATAAATAGAGCCTATAAAAAGTTTCTTCATGTGGGATCCTTTTTTGATTGGCTAACAAGACATCTTTCTTCCCATCTCATTAGAATCTCATCAGACAACAATGAAAGAACTTTTGAACGTGATATCAACAAGGATATCTAGTAATATTTCAACAAGGATTCTACTACGATTTAAACAAGAATTTCTCATACGGTTTCAACTAGGATTTCCACTATGATTTGAACTGGCGGACTACAACTAATTTGACCTCTTCCTTTGGTTGGAAGTGACTTCGCGGCTGCTTCCACTTTCGGGGTCACGCAGTTGACGAATGTTTGTGCCTCCTTGATGTGGGAGAAGGCCACAACTTTGTAGCCTTCGTTAGTGCGACGCCCATTTCAACCAAGGCGGCCGTCATCACGAGGGCAAGGTAGCCCTATGCCCTCTTCCCAAACTCTTTCTTAGGGCGATCCTCTTCGATTTCACCAGGGAAAGGTACACGAGGACGGCTCGGCCACCGCGACAAGGCCGATGGGGGGGTGAGTGTGGTGGTGGCGGGAAAAGGTGAAGATAGGTGATAAGTGTGAGACTTATATGTGTAGAGACCGGATGTTGGTTCATATTATGACATTGGTTAGCAATGGGAAACTAGTGCATGAGGTTTTGCCTAACTATACAGGGTCAGGTCCCCAAAGCAGGGCACCACCGATCCAGCTGTATATATCCAGTCGATGGATGGAGGAAACATGGCCAGCTTCGGTCTGGTTTCCATGCGTGATAGTGTGATTATTTAGAGCGATAACGGATGTACTCCCTCCGTTTTTATTTAGTTCGCATATTAGCTTTGGTCAAAGTCAAGCTTTGCAAACTTTGACCAAGTTTATAAACAAAAATATTAAGATATACAATAACAAATCAACAACATTAGATTCATTATTGAATGTACTTTCACATCGTATAGATTTATTATGATAAGTGTCTGTATTGCTTTCTATAAACTTGGTTAAACTTTATGAAGTTTGACTTCAATCAACTCTAATATGCAGAGTAAATAAAAACGGAGGGAGTACTATAGTATAATTCTATCAAGTAAATTAATGTTCCTGAACTAGACGGAAGCGCTAAACTGTTCTGAACTGAATCCTATCTGTACATGTTTCTGAACTGGACTGCATTTGTTTCTGAACCTTTTTTTTTGTTTTTGAGATTGAGACAAATTTGTTTCTGAACTGAATCTGCGCATGTTCCTTCTCACTCCCGAACTGGGCCTTATTTGGGCCGAGGCATCACGCGGGCTGACTGCGGTGACGTTGAGACTCTAGCGCTTCGCCTGAGCAAGTTAGATATCCACGCCGCCAAATCAATCCCCTTGCCCGACCTAAACCTCATCGGCGCCGCGCCCCAACTGCATCGCCGCTCAGGGTGGACGCGGTCCGGTCCGGTCCGGGCTTTGACCGAGCCAGCCTTTGGACCGGCCGCGGCCGGTCCGGTCCGGACCGGACCGAGGTGGCCAGCGAGCCATTTTTCCAGGACCGGACCGAGAGGAGCAAAGCTCGGTCAGCCCGACTGGACCGAACGGGACCGATGGCTGGGACTCTGTTTAACAGCCTGGGAGTGCTTTGTTGGCCACTAGTATGTCATAACTACATTTGGACAGCATTTTATTTGTATTTTGGACATCAAAACAAATGATTTTGAGAGGAACAATATCACAAAAATCACATGCACAAACATTGATCACCACAGTTTTTAGATAAGTTTCTTCACATAATTTTGGACCGAAACAGCAGGAATATCACATCCACAACTAATTGGACAGCAAGCACATGACTAAATTTGGACAGCATATAGTTCAAATTGGAAAGCATATCTACAAAAAACAGCATTCTCCTTACCAGCACCCTTTCCCTATAGTTCTCCAAAGGCCCACTCTATGTAACCCATCTTGTACCTAGGATCAAAGATGATAGCATTGGAGTGAATTAGAAAGCATATCTACAAAAAACAGCATTCTCCTTACCAGCACCCTTTCCCTTCTCATTCCCCTTCTCCTTCACCATTATCTACAAAAAACAGCACATAATATCTGCAGTCAGTACATTAATCAAGCGCAAATAATTCATCTTCTTCTTTTTGTAGCATAGAAAATCATCTAGTGCTAGTTCAAATAAACATAATTATCTCCTGACCATTATCTACAAAAAAAACAGCACATCAAACAGGTACAAATCATGGACGTGGAGTCTGAAATTTATATTGATTAAAATTATTTTCAGCTTGTTAGATACTCCTGGAGTACATAATTATTTTCTGCTTGTTACATACTCCTGGAATACATAATTCTGCTTGTATTTAGGGAGTTCACATTTAGTCTGAATTTTATATGGGTACATAATTCTACTTGTATTTAGAGAGTTCACTCACAAAATTTCATACATGGCCTACTTGATTTAATATTTTGGGTATCCTTTACAGGTAGAGACATCAGACATCTGATATGTGGATTCAGAAAAAGAGAGATCCCAACTTTGCAGTGCCCCCCGTATTACTATCAGGTCAAGCAACACCTAGTGCCCATATGCTACAGCTCAATCCTCTCATGCACAATTCACAGGCATGTACCATCCGCAGCAGCTTCCCTCAATCGTAAGCCCACATCCCATGGTACAAGTTACAGAAAGATTACCTCTTCCTCTTCGTGGCGCTCGGTGAGGAACCAGGGAAGGACGGACCGACGGCGTGCTGGCCTTGCTGCCTCCCCACGGCGTGCTGGCCCTGCTTCCTCCCCACGGCGTGCTGGCCTTGCTGCCTCCCCACGGCGTGCTGGCCTTGCTGCCTCCCCACGGCGTGCTGGCCCTGCTTCCTCCCCACGGCGTGCTGGCCTTGCTGCCTCCCCACGGCGTGCTGGCCTTGCTGCCTCCCCACGGCGTGCTGGCCCTGCTTCCTCCCCGATGTACACGTGCTCCTCCAGCTCGGACTCGGACGAGATGGCGCCGTCGGTGAAGGGAGAGGCCGCGGGCAACGGCGCCGTCGGTGAAGGGAGAGGCCGCGGGCAACGACGCCGTCGGTGAAGGGAGAGGCCGCGGGCAACGGCGCCGTCGCCTTAGGGTTAGGGTTAGGGATCGAACAGAGGAGGAGGCGCTGCCGAATCGAGCGAGGAGGGGAATGGAACGAGGGGAGGGGGGTTGCTCGGCTCGGGGGCTTGGGGCCTCGATGTGTTACACAGTTGATGGGCTTTGGGCCATCGGTCCGCTCGGTCGGCCCGGTTAAAGACCGGACCGGACCGAATTTTTTTCGGTCTCTTTTGCTGGGCTCGGACCGGCTTATTTTCCTATCGGGCCTGGACCGTACGGGCCGGTCCTAAACGGGCCACGAGCGGGCCGCAAAGCCCGCTCGTGCCGTCCAGGCTGAATCGCCGCCTCCGCCTCCACCTCCTGGACCCAGCAGCACCCACCATCGCGCGCCGTACCGGTCCACCACCGCCACCCCCTGCCGCCTCCCCGACCTATCATTCCGGTTCTCACCACCGCGCGCGCCCTCCCATCAACATTTCGCCTCCCCCAAAAACCGGCCGCCTGCACGTTCCCCCAAAAACATTTCGCCAACTTTAAACCGACCCGTGTGGATGTGTTTAAAGTTTGATTGGATGAGATGTAATGGTTTCGAAGGAAGGTCTGAAATGCTGTATGCTTGGCTTCTTGTACTATTTTTTCCCTATATGTAAAACATGCTACTTTACATCTTATTACAACTGATTGGTTGGTTGACTTGGTTCCCATTTTACAGCTGGATCGGATGCGCCAAAGTGGATGGATTTCCGCTTTTCACCAACAGGGCTGATGCACATATTTTAAATTTCCATTTCCAATTTACGGCGGGCGACGGAAGATCATCCGTGGATGTACATGGGGCATCAGGGGGAAAACTCTTTTAGTGCAAAATTGCTGGCCAGAACTAGTCAGTTTGTTGATCGAGCCTTGATCTCTAGGGCAGATGCTCCTGGTGCATTGTGCCCATGTTGTTGTTGCTCCAACACCCAGACGCAAACAAGGGTGACGACGGTCGCACACTTGTGCAAGTATGGTTTTGGACCATATTATATAAGGGTGGTTCACAATTCTGTCAAGAAGCTTATGACTGATATGATGTATGAGGCACGTGTACAGGCTGTAATAGGCTATTACAGAGAGGTTGAAAAAGTGACAATAAGCCGATCAGATGCTTGCAGGATTTATATCACACTAGATCATGGATCAGTACATGGAGGTAATTTTCTAACCACTCCAAAGCTTTTGGTGTATCTTTATAAACAGTATATTACTCTAGCTAGTTATGCAGTCCTAATTATGGAAACAGCGGGCCCAGTTTAAAACAGTTGGAAACATGTAATGGTGTATCTTCTTCTGAATAAAAATAAAAAAAAATCTATCCACTGAACAAAGTAATTTAAAACTGCTGCCTAGTTCTATAGTTGAATCAATTACAAGGAAAGGTGACCCACTAATGTGATCGTAAATTAATAATGATAGCCAGACCCTTTCTACAGAATTCATCCAAAATCTTCTGACTCTGGAGGTTAGAACATTTAAGGAGTTTGATTCTAGCAACCAGCAACTAATATCAACTCATGCAGGCAGTACCATGGTGGGCTAACAGCAGAAAGATGCATGGAGGAAGCTTGCTGAATTGAAGTGTGAATGCTGCTTGGGAAATAAAGTCATGTCAGGGTAGGGAACACAAGGAGAGAATGCTAACACCTGCCCACCGCCAAAGTAGTGCCTCAATAACCCGCTGCACAAGGAGATTGGTATGTTGCTCATATTAAGTTGTTATGTAACAAGTTCTTAAAGCTATCTCATCTTTGTCAGCGAACATTTATACAGGAGGGAACAGAAGCGGCTGTTCTCTCACATTGAATCCTACACTGTACCGAAAGAGGCTTTCGCACCGCTTTATATATAAAGGAAAGAAGATTGACCAGGATGGCACTATTTTATAGCCGAAGCACAAAAACAAGCTTGTAAGTTTTATCCTCCTTATGTATACGTCTCTTGTTACAGTATTGCTATTCCTAACGAATTCTGACGGAAAATTTAACACAGGAGGCATAGAAAGAAGCCGTTGAAGCAATGCATGGTCATACATGAGCCTATAGATCCACTTGCCGTGTCCGTATACAAGGCTGGTGGTGGCAAGAAACGTGGCCGGTTCATGTTAAGTGATGGCTCAATCAACACGTAGGAAGTCCTCGCTGAGGTGCGGCCATTGAGCAGCACACTATTGGATGATCTACACCAAAAACAAGGCAATGAAGGACTTATCCCCCAGTTGGTCCGACAAGCCAGCAGCTTAGGGAGGAGATGCAGCAGGAACATGGGGCATTTCAACAAGAGTTGATGCACGAACGCAAGGTATTTCAACAGGAATTGCGGCACGAACGCGAGGCAAATCAGAGGGAGTGTGAGGCATTTCAAAATGATTGAGAATACTTCATTGCTCAGCTTAAGCTTTTGATCTTCAGAATGTTAGTATTACTGCGGCATATATGTTTACATGCCTTGCTTACTGTATCTCAATTGCAGTTAATGTGCCCTCAGTTCAATGGTAGTCGCCCTCGTGATCCAGCTGCCCCATCACCACAGCTTGTAAGTACATTTACATATGTTTTCATGTTGTTGTCACGTTTTCCGCCCTCGCGATTCTACATTTTTAGTGGTAACGATTTTGGCCATGCCTTGTGTTATGTAAGCTGGATATTTAATCATATGCATACTGGATGTTTGGTTAATTATGTATACCCACCAGCTAGCTATATTATGAACAATGTGCATGTGTTTAAGAGAGCATTATCTAGGTCAGCACATATATATGTGTGTGTGATTCTACTACTTGAAGATGAATAGATGTCACTCTGTTGATCATATCCCAACATCATTAACATGTCACTCTATGTATCATATCTCAACATAGTTAAATCAATCTGGAACTTGATTTTCTTGTTAAAAGAAACATAGCTGGAAGAATGGGATGTTAGCTACTCTTTTATGCTTGCGCCTGCGTTTGTTACTTTCTGACTGTTTTTGCTCTTGATATAATGTAGGAAACTTCTGAGTCAGCTGCTGCTCTTAATGTCGAGTGCGCAATCAGACCACTAGTGGTGAAGATCATGTCGGTGAGTCCACTCCGGTTTAACCATTAGCTCACAGTTTGATGACTAGTTATATGCTAATCTCGATCAGATGAATGCTACAAACCCAACCCCATGTGACAACAACGTGATAATGTGGCCACCTCCATGTTCGATCAAGGTGAAACAGAGGGTCCACCCATCGATCAATGAGTTTCTTAATTAGGACCTCGATCTGTTCCCAAGTCTTGACATAGCCAGCCAAGTTGATGCCACTTAACAATGTGCCAATGTCAGTATCACGTTCAGACCTGCAGGCTTCCCTAATTAATTAGTAGGACCTCGGACGAGCCCCAAGTCTTCTCAAATATAGATTAGCTAGGCCTTGTTTAACAGCTAATTAATGGTCAGCCAGTTGATCGAGAGCTGGCTTAGCTAGCAACACTCAGGTATTACTATGAATTCTGAATTGTGGGTCGGTAGGCAATACTAACCATGCCCGTATTGATGTATGGATTAACTAGCTGTTCTGCTCGATTAAGATATCCGTGCCAATGCAGATCCGTTGACTCAACAAAGGTGAAGTAGATCTGTGGTACGAGTGTATGATCGACTAGCTGTAACTATTGGACAAAAACTTACTCTCTTGAAGCTGGCTGACAAGCCGATCCAACAATCATCCAAATATATCACGAGGCTGGATAATGAAGCGACCCAACAATCATCCAAATATATGTGTGTGTGATTGTACTACTTGAAGATGAACAAATGTCACTCTGTTGATCATATCTGAACATCATTAACTTGTCACTCTATGTATCATATCTCAACATGGTTAAATCAAGCTGGAACTTGATTTTCTTGTTAAAAGAAACATAGCTGGAAGAATGTTAGCTACTCTTTTATGCTTGCTGCCTACTTTTGTTACTTTCTGACTGTTTTTCTCTTGATATAATGTAGGAAACTTCTGAGTCAGCTGCTGCTCTTGATGTCCATGGAGTGCACAATCAGACTAGTAGCGGTGGAGATCATGTCGGTGAGTCCACTCCGGTTTAACCATTAGTTCACAGTTTGATGATTAGTTGTATGCTAATCTCGATCATGACAACAACGTGCTAATGTGGCCGCCTCCATGTTCGATGAAGGTGAAACAGAGGGTCCATCCATCGATGAGTTTCTTAATTAGGACCTCGATCTATTCCCAAGTCTTGTCATAGCCAGCCAGGTTGATGCCACTTAACAATGTGTCAATGTCAGTATCACATTCAGACTTGCAGGCTCCCCTAATTAATTAGTAGGACCTCGTACGAGCCCCAAGTCTTCTCAAATATAGATTAGCTAGGCCTTGTTTAACAGGTAATTAATGGCCAGCCAGTTGATTGAGAGCTGGCTAAGCTAGCAACTCTCAGGTATTACTATGAATGTGTGTGTGTGTGTGTGTGTGTGTGTTTGTGTGTGTGTGTGTGTGCGTGTGTGCGTGCGCGTGCGCGTGCGCGTGCGCGTGCGTGTGTGTGTGTGTGTGTGTGTGTGTGTGTAGTAGGTTAAGCCAGCCGGTCGGTAGGCAATACTAACCATGCCATGATAAGGGCGATTCAGAAAAATGCCACACTTTGGAAAAATGCCACTGCAAATCTACAAACCTTCTCTAGATGCCATTATGCAAATTTTTGTACAAAAATGCCCACGTCTTCTTCCTTGCTCTTCTTCTTTCACCGACCTCCTTTTCCTCAATCATGGTGGGCTGCATCTCAAAAAGGATTGGCCTCGCAATCCCTACCCTCCCCATTCACCTCTCTTTGTGACCATCTCAATGAGGTCCCCATTGACCCGATCTCCATACCGCAGCCCAAGCATGGGATCCCAATCATGGTGCCTCCCCCCTAAGATCCAAATCTCCTTCTTAGACCAACTCATTCTGAGAACCCATCTCCTCCATATTCGATGGTTCTATGTCAAGCATGCCATCTAAAACTGGGGATTCAACAGAAGCTATGGCTCCCCATCTCCTCTTGATCAAACAGCGGGAGCTAGATCTGAGTGGATTTCGAAATGGCGCTGGACTTCGTGGCAACCATTGGATTTCATGGCAATCATGGCGGGCTGCAGCTCAAAAATAATTGGCCTCACAATCTCTACCCTCCCCATTTCACCTCTCTTTGTGAGCATCTCGACGAGGTCCCCATTGACCCGATCTCCATACCTCAGCCCAAGCATGGGATCCCAATCATGGCGCCTCCCCCTAAGATCCAAATCTCCTTCTTAGACCACGCGAACTCATTCTGAGAACCCATCTCCTCCATATTCGATGGTTCTATGTCAAGCATGCCATCAAAAACCGGAGATTGAACAGAGGCTATGGCTCCATCTCCTCTAGATCCAACAGCGGGAGCTAGATCCGAGTGGATTTCGAAATGGCACTGGATTTCATGGCAACCATTGGATTTCATGGCAATCATGGTGGGCTGCAGCTCAAAAATAATTGGCCTCGCAATCCCTACCCTCCCCATTCACCTCTCTTACCTCTCTTTGTGACCATCTCGACGAGGTCCCCATTGACCCGATCTCCATACCACAGTCCAAGCATGGGATCCCAATCATGGTGCCCCCCCTAAGATCCAAATCTCCTTCTTAGACCACGCAAACTCATTCTGAGAACCCATCTCCTCCATATTCGATGGTTCTATGTCAAGCATGCCATCTAAAACCGAAGATTGAACAGAAGCTATGGCTCCCCATCTCCTCTAGATCCAACAGCGGGAGCTAGACCTGAGTGGATTTTGAAATGGCGCTGGGTTTCATGGCAACCATTGGGAGAGAGAGAGGGAGGGAGGGAGGGGTATTTTGGTCCAGGATTTTGCATAATGGCATCTAGAGAAACTCTACAAAGTTGCAGTGTCATATTTTTAAAGAGTGAAATTGTAGTGGCATTTTTATGAATCGCCAAAGTTTTTGTGGCATATATCAAATTAACACTATTGATAACTAGTTGTTCTGCGATGATGATTGCTCTGGAGAAACTGAATTAGCCACATTGACTCTATTGTGCAGCCTCCTCCTTCCCTCCTAGCGCCTCCCTCCCCTCGCCGCCACCCCCGACGTGCTGGCGGGCAAAGCCCGGCCTATTTTGGGTGGCGGCGGGCGTCCTCCTTCCCCCGCCCGGCATTGGATAGTGCGGTCCGTCTGGGTCGGGCGGCGGGGGTGCGGGTTGTAGGCAGCGGCGTGAAGTGGCTGGTGCGGGTGGGGGCGCGCTCTGTTCCCGGCGGCGGTGGCCCTGGGTGCGGCCCAAATCTGGCGTGGCGGGGTTCGGGTGGCCTAGGCCTTTGTGGTGGTGGGGCTTCGGCTCGCCGCAGTGGCTAGCTGACTCCGGTGGCCACCCCTTGTTGCGGCGCTCCCTGGTGGTGGTGCGTCTGCCGGCCACCGACCTTGGTTTGTGTCTAGCGATGGCAGGAGTCACGGGCTGAGCTTGGCGTGGGCTGTTGACCACAATTGTGCCTTTTGGTGGTGGTTGACGGGGTGGTCGGTGTGGCTCTAGTTTGTGGTGGTGGACGGCGATTGGCTACTCTCTCGTTGACATGGCCGCCTCGGTTGTCCGATAGGAGTCCTCCATGCATGCTCGACAGATAACCTGCCTACCGCCGTTGGGTCATACCTGCTTGACTCGGGCACAGCGCTCTAGCATCATGAACTTGGAAGCCTCCCTGGACATGAGGTGCCTGCACATCAGGTGTTTGATTAAAAGCCAAGGAGGGAGAGAACGAAGAGGAAGAAGACATGACAGTTTTTTTGCATACGTGATACTTTTTTCTTGTATTTTGAGTCATAGGATCTCCGTACTATTAAGAGGGGTATAGGTTCTCAAAGCTTAAACTCCATTGTGATGCTTAGCCAAAACCTGTGAAAGACTAAGAGAAATCTCTTTGTGTTCTAAATGATTACCTATCAGCAGAAGATGTTGTTCTTTGGTGCTGCAGGAGATATTCGTCGGATCGAGGAGTTAGCATATCTTGATCTGCAAGGAATTTTACCATTGTGCTCAAAATTCGACAGCTGGAAATGTGTCGTTCGACCATTGGCTTACCCACATGTCCAATTTGGTTATTTCCCATTAGGGAAGGCTGCATCTATAAATATGGCCACCCCGCACCAACATTGCCCGTTGGATACTCCACTTAAGATTTCTGAGAAGATTGATTGAGCATCCCCTCTCGAGAGATTTCAGTTTAAAATCAACCGAGAGAAAACTAAGAGCCAAAACATAGACATTGGTTGAGCATCACACTAGATCTAGGTTAGAGTTCTTGTACCTATTAATCTTGAGAGTTGTGCACTCTATAAATGGATATGTGTCGGCTTGAGTGACAAAGAGTAATTGTCTTCACCAAGAAAAGTCTTCATCAACTAAGAGTAATTTTGGTTCGTGAAGAAGTCCGTCGAAGGTTTGAAGATCACCGACTAGTGCAGAACAGGGCAATAGCACCGGTTCGTAAGGCCCTTTAGTGCCGGTTACATAACCGGCACTAAATTATGGTCACTAAAGCCCCCCCCCCCCCTTTAGTACCGGTTCAGCATGAACCGGTGCTAAAGGGCAACCACGTGGCACGAGCCAGCTCCGGGGGCCTGGAGCCCTTTAGTACCGGTTGGTAAGACCAACCGGTACTATAAGGTTTGGGGATTTTTAGTTTTATGATTTCTTTTTCATTTAATTTTGTGTTTCCATTTTAATTCTTTTTCGTTTGCTGGTATTTTACGATACTACACATTGTACACGTTATGCATATATATATATAAATAGAATTTCTAGTAGAACCAATCATCGAGTTCAACATGATTGTCATAATATTATAAGCGTTCATATATAACACCACAAAAGCAAATCACTTAAGTTCAGAACGAAGAACACGGACATGAAAGGACAAGTACTAATTAAGAGCAGCATGAAGAACTAGCTAAATCCACTCCTGCTAGCTACTCTCTCTCTCTCGTAAAATAGCATAGAACATGTATAGCTCTCCTGATTGATCATACTGGAGCATGCCGATGAACCTGTCTCCTAATCGTGGGCTGCGCTTCTCATTGCTGCCCCTAGTACTTCTCTGCGATCATTAACAATTTTCCTCCAATCTTTCACTATTAAGCATTCATCGCTTCTAGAAATTCTGAATGCATTCATGTGCAATGCAGGATATCTTGGCCGTAAGCTAACAATTGACATCTGACCTTTAGTCTCGATCCCCTGAGGCACAACTGTCATCGGGAGTCCCTGTTGAAGAACATCGTATAGTACTTAATTAATATACTTAGCAATGAAAGTTTAGCAAAAAAAATATGTATGCAAAATATGCACTGAGGACAAATAGTAAATATCTTACCATCATTCCTAAATAGATGTGACCGTAATTCAATACCATCACTATTGGTCGCACGTTTTGAGTACTAACATTTCTAAGTGCAGAAAGAAAATTTGTCTTGACAGTATGAAGATCCTCAAGCCATGAAACATAATGACTTATCTCCTCGTAGTTTAGTTCAGCGCCGGGACAGTAGTAGGCCCTGTCTACCAAGCGCCGGACATGTTTGGTTGAATGGAGATAAGCTGTCAATAGAAATTAGTTGTCAGTTATTTTTGAATAAGCAATATCAAAGACAAAAATATAGTTGAGAAGAACTCACATAATGGTAGAACTGGAGGCGTCTGCACATCGACCCATATGTCTCTATTACCTTCAATATCATCTTCCGGACGAATATCAAAGGTGATAACCATACCAAGCTCAAATGCATAAGCCTTGCATAGTGCTTGCCAAGTTTTGCATTCAAAATAGGTGTACGTGTGTGCATTGTATACTTTGACGTTGAAAGTATAACCATCATGCTCAGTTTTTAGGTAAGCTCTCTTTACCTCCATAGTTTCCATATCTTTGAAACCTATCTTATCTAAGACAAAAATTCTTGCATGGCAGGGGATGCGCTAGTAGAATAGTGAAAATTAAAAATTATAAGTCAGGCAAATGAAACATATATAAGTCATGCTTAATTACGAAAACAGACTTGTCGTTGTGACTTACTGTATCGAATTCGAAAGTCTCATCCAGCTTGATGCTGAATCGCGTACCATCAACAAGGAAATTTCTGTCGCATTGGCCGCGCTGGTCTTCACAGCATCCGCACATAATGAAATTTTTTCCGTCGTCAGACGACATTTCCTATGTTCATATTAGGCGAAACATTAAACACTTACTAATTCAATTAATTCAACTACTTCTATTAATTCAACTAAGCATTTACTAAAAATAAACTAGTTATATTAATTCAACTAGTTATATTAATTCAACTACTTATATTAGTTCAACTAGTTCAAAGTAAGCATTTACTAAAAATAAACTAGTTATATTAACTCAACTAGTTCAAAAAGTAAGCATTTACTAAAAATAAACTAGTTCTATATATTAATTCAACTAGTTCAACTAAACATTTACTAAAAATAAACTAGTTTTATTAATTCAACTAGTTCAAAGGAAGCATTTACTAAAAATAAACTAGTTCTATATATTAATTCAACTAGTTCAACTAAACACTTACTAATTCAATTAATTCAACTACTTCTATTAATTCAACTAAGCATTTACTAAAAATAAACTAGTTATATTAATTCAACTAGTTATATTAATTCAACTAGTTATATTAATTCAACTAGTTATATTAGTTCAACTAGTTCAAAGTAAGCATTTACTAAAAATAAACTAGTTATATTAATTCAACTAGTTCAAAAAGTAAGCATTTACTAAAAATAAACTAGTTCTATATATTAATTTAACTAGTTCAACTAAACACTTACTAATTCAATTATTTCAACTGCTTCTATTAATTCAACTAAGCATTTACTAAAAATAAACTAGTTATATTAATTCAATTAGTTCAAGTAAGCATTTACTAAAAATAAACTAGTTCTATATATTAATTCAACTAGTTCAACTAAGCATTTACTAAAAATAAACTAGTTCTATATATTAATTCAACTAGTTCAACTAAGCATTATATTTACTAAAAATAAACTAGTTATTATATTAATTCAACTAGTTCAACTAAGCATTTACTAAAAATAAACTAGTTCGTTCTATATATTAATTCAACTAGTTCAACTAAACATTAACATATTTCTAATTAATCGATGATAACATTTCTAACATTCTAAAAATAAACTAGATAGTTCTAATTCATCTAAACATTATAGAAAACAGAAAATAAGTAAAAATATATGTGTGTGTGTGTGTACGTACATGTGTAGTGTACGTGTAGTGTGTGTGTGTGTGTGTGTTTGTGTGTGTCGGTGCGTGTGTAGTGTGTGTGTAGTGTGTGTGTGTGTGTGTGTATGTGTGTGTGTGTGTATGCGTGTGTGTGTATGGAGTGGGCCGGGCGCGTACGGGTGGCGGGGGCAGCGACGACGGGCGGCGGGGGCCGGGGACGGCGACGAGACGGGCCGGCGACGGCCGGGGATGGCGACGAGATGGGCGCGGCAGGGGCGGCGGCGACGACGGGCGGCGGGGGCGGCGACGACGACGGGCGGCGGGGGCGGCGAGGGCGACGGCACGGCGGCACGGCGGCGTCGGCGTCGTCGTCGAGATCGAGACTCTCTCGCGCAAGAAGTGGAACGAAGCGGCAATGAGATAACTGATTTTTCGTAAGTGTCATATATATAGGGGGAGCCTTTAATACCGGTTAGAGCCACCAACCGGTACTAAAGGCCAATTTTGGCCAGCCCAAGCGGCGGGAAACTGGGCCTTTAGTACCGGTTGGTGGCTCCAACCGGTACTACAGGGCAACACATTAGTACCGGTTGGAGCCACCAACCGGTACTAATGCCCCAACCTCCTTCTTCTTCTTCTTCTTCCTCTTCTCCTTCTTCTTCCTCCTTCTTCCTCTTCTTATTCTTCTTCTTCTTCTTCTCCTTCTTCTTCTTATTTCTGCGTAGTTTTTGTATAGTTTTTTCTTTTCTGCTATATTTATTTTCTTCTATTTATTTGTGAATAGTTTTTCATCTAGTTTGCCAAAATTCAACATTTTCAGAGTTCATTTTGTAGTGATTTTCAATTTCATGGTTATTTTGTAAACGATTGAAAAATAGCAAAATATTTTTTTTCTGCTTTATTTTTTCTTCGATTTATTTCTGAGTAGTTTTTTCTTTTCTGCTATATTTATTTTTTTTATTTATTTCTGAGTAGTTTTTTTATTTTGTTTTTTCCTTTTCAACTATAGTTTTTCTTCTTTTCTGCTATTTTTTCTTTTCTGCAAAACTTGATGGTCAAAGTCTGGAGTTATAACTTAAAAAAAAGAAATATCGACGTGCAATTAGTTTTTGCCATAACAGAAGAAGTCCGGAGTTGTAATAAGTTATTAAAAATAAAAAAGAGGTGCAATGCTCGTTAATTTGCTTCAAGCCTTTCGGAATAGTGTAAACTGCACTGCGCATAGCTCCATGCATTCTACCGTATTCCTGAAGGCTTGAAGCTAAGCAACGTGATCATTGAGCCTCTTCTTCATCGTCTCTGCACTCAGGGCTTATAAACCGCTCCTGGTCCCTCTCACTTCGCGAGGTGGGACTAAAAAACAGCTTTGACATGGTACTACTCTTATTACAAACATTGTAAACATAATTTGACCCAAATCGAAGTTCACCACAATTTGACCCAAATCCACCGTCACCCCCTTCTCGTCGGTCAACACGATCCGTAGGGCGCCGCGGCGGAGGACGATCTCGCCATCGATGAAGTGTAGGGTACGTGCCGATGCGAGGTCTGCTGCAAAGGAGACGTGCCAGCATACGTCAAACTCCATCTCACCGTAACTAAGGATTTAGATCATATATTTCACCTTGAGCCTCAGCTAGGAAAAAATTTCGCGCAGAAAACCACATGGACCAAGCCAAGTACAAATATGAATATCGACCCAAATCGAAGTTCACCATACCATGGAGTTGTAATAAGTTATTAAAAATAAAGAAGAGGTGCAATGCTCGTTAATTTGCTTCAAGCCTTTCGGAATAGTGTAAACTGCACTGCGCATAGCTCCATGCAGTCTACCGTATTCCTGAAGGCTTGAAGCTAAGCAACGTGAGCATTGAGCCTCTTCTTCATCGCCTATGCATTCAGGGCTTATAAACCGCTCCTGGTCCCTCTCACTTCGCGAGGTGGGACTAAAAAACAGCTTGTCATAACCTCATTAACCGCGGTTCGTGGTACAAACCGGCACTAAATGGTGGTGGTGGGGCCATAGCCTGACCGCAGGCTGACACAGAATCTTTAGTATCAGTTCATGGCACGAACCGGTACTAAAGGTTCGCCACGAACCAGTGCTATTGATCGCCGCCACGAACCGGCACTAGTGTACACATTAGTGCCGGCTGAAATTCCAACCGGCACTATTGTGCTTCACATTTGACCCTTTTTCTACTAGTGAGTATCTACCACGAGTGAAATCAACCGAAGTCTGATCAGCTTTGAGTTGAACAGAGAATAGGACGGAGAGAGGTTTGCTAATGTGTTCAATCACATGTCTCTCTGATGAAGCACAAACTAGCGAGATGCTAATTCGCGCGTTTAGATGGCCCGATCTTTCACGACGATCCTTGATCAACTGTTCTTCCACCTGGTCCCTCAACCTCCAATAATAAGATTCACCCGTGTATGAAAATACACGAACAAAAATAACGATCCC
The DNA here is from genome assembly GCF_018294505.1 of Triticum aestivum. NCBI lineage: Eukaryota > Viridiplantae > Streptophyta > Magnoliopsida > Poales > Poaceae > Triticum > Triticum aestivum. Next base: position 709,926,384 of record NC_057807.1, read on the forward strand.
CTCGGATCAGCACGTAGGCGTCGATATGATGATCAACCCTCCGTCGCTAATAGATTTTCTCAATGGAAAAAATCACAGAAAATACTCACAATTGGGCCGTTCGAAACATGGACGTTTTCTGAGTTTTTTCATAACTCACGGATAAACAAAAACTGATCTGATTACAAGGCCGTAGCCTGGCTTTTTATATGCCAAAAAATAGTACGTCAACTTTAGACCTAGATGCTTAGACTCCAACTCCCTCACGTCATGTGCTAACTAGGAAAAACAAATCCTAACAAGAAAAGGAAAAGGACTCACGTACGTGCTAGCTAGCTAGCTCGTTGACTCAAACAAAAGGATAAGAATCTAACAAATCTGCACCAGGATTCTACCTATCGCAACTTGATACGGAGGGGTACGAAAATTAGGCTCCACCGAAGCCAGCGCTGGCTCTGCCTTAATCTCCTGTATTTTCTTGTAAGATGCATGGTGCCGTTCTGATTCCTTTTTATTCTGAAAACCAATTTGATCTCCTGCCATTTTATGCGTATGTGACTTTTCTTCTCTCTTCACTTTGATCAAACATAATTGTACACCTTTAGACTCCATGCGTATAGGCCTCTGCACTAACGTGCCAATGACATCTCCTGGTTTCAATGCATGCATCATATAATTGGTCTCTGGTCTGCTAATTGCCAAATTGATTCTCGGCCCACAAAGTTCACGTACATGACCATCCTTTCCTCGATGAAATCTGACCGCTTGCATGGCATTAGTTTCCGTAACATTTTTATGACCTCTCTGCTTAACTGCCTTAGCTTCGATAGAATTAACAATCGATGATGCCATGCCCGTATCACTCTCCAACCAGACGTAGTCATTTGGCACAAGGGTGAACTCGTCTACCAAATTCAACTATCACCATTGAGCACCATTGGTTCCTCCTCTACTGCATTTCTTTCAGCAATTCATATTGTGTATTGTGTGTTTTGATAGTTATCCTGGTCAATTATATGTGTCGCAGTAACCTATTTACTTCATATAATATATCATGCTCTGAATATCATTCTTGTTATCACTCTCATTCATACCTCCAAAATCACTCGGTTCATCTTCCATATTTGTTTCACAGTTTTGCATGCAAACACTCATCGCATTCAGTATATCATGCCGCTTTATCTGGTTGTGTATAGTGTTCCATCGTGATAGCTAAGATAGTGAGCTATTACACTCGAACAATCATAAGATCTTTCTTCGGAAGATTTGCTTAGCTCTCTGCTTTACTTTCATTCAGTGGAGGTTCTCCAAATTTATCTTTAGTCCTTGATCTACTTAGTTCTTTCCGCTGCTGTAATTGGTTTCAGTTCAAAGTTTTGGAAAGAAATTTTAAATTTTCCACACACCCCTCTGGTCGGTATACTCTCTGTCCTAACACTCTCTTCCATAGCTTCATTGTATGGCTCATCAGCTTAATTCCACGGTAGCTATTACAACTTTGAACACCCCCCTTGTTCTTGAAGATTGGTACTAGTATACTCCTCCTCTATTTCTCGGGCATCTTGTTTGACCAAAAAATGAGCTTAAAAATCTTAGTTAGCCATACTATCACTATGTCTCTAAGTCCTCTCCACACATGAATGGGGATAAACCCATCGGCTTGCCTCGTTTCATCATTTTGAAAGCCTCCCTGAACTCAGGCTCCTAGATTCGCCGCACAAAACATTCGTTACGATCATCAAAGGAGTCTTCCGGCTAAATGGTAGAGTTCTCGTTCTCTCCATTGAACAGTTTGTCAAAGCACTCTCGTCATCTATGCTTGATCTCCTCTCCTTCACCAGAAGTTGACCTATTGCATCCTTGATTTATTTGACTTGGTTGACATCCCTCATTTTCCTATCTCGTATCTTGGCCATCTTATAGATGTATCTTTCGCCTTCCTTTGTGTTTAAAAGCCGATGGAGATCCTCATATGCCCGACCCCTTGCTTCATTCACAACTTGTTTTGCATTCTTCTTTGCCACCTTGTACTTCTCTATATTGTCCGCACTCCTATCCATGTGTAAGCGTCTAAAATAGTCTCATCTCCTTAATAGCCTTCTGGACGTCATTAGTCCACCACCATCTATCTTTAGCTTTGCTTCGCCTTCCCTTGGTCACCCCAAACCCCTCTAAAGCCACGTATCGGACGCAAGTCAGCATCTTCATCCACATATCGTTTACATCACCTCCTTCCTCCCAATGGCCTTCCTTAATAACCCTCTCCTTGAAAGCCTGAGTTTTACCCCCCTTGAGCTTTCACCATTTCGTTCTAGATATTTTGGCGCGCTTATCCCGCTGGATACGATTCCGAAAGTAAAATTCAACCACCATAGGCTTATGTTGAGGGACAATACTCTCTCCTGGTGTCACCTTACAATCTAGGCAAGCATGTATATCTTCTCCTCTCTAGAGGACGAAATCAAACTGGCTAGTGTGTTACCACTACTAAAAGTCACTAGATTGGATTCTCTCTTTCTAAAGAGGGTGTTAGCTATGATCATGTCGTAGGCTAGAGTGAAGCTTAGGGCATCCTCTCCTTGATTTGGGATGCCATAACCAAAGCCTCTATGCACTCCTTCAAAACATGTGTTAGGTGTACCTACATGACCATTAAGGTCTCCCCCTAGGAAGAACTTCTCACCAATATGTACACTCCTAACCATGTCCTTGAGGCCTTCCCAAAACTTCCTCTTGGTGATCTCGTTGTGGCCTACTTGCAGGGCATACGCGTTGACAACATTGGGAACAAAGTCACCAACAACTAGTTTGACCAGGATAATCTGGTCCCCTTGCCTCTTGACATCTACCACTCAACACCTAAGGCTCTTGGTTATCAAGATGCCTACTCCATTTCTGTTGGTAGTTGTCCCTTGTGTACCACACCTTAAAGCTGATATCCTCCACCTCCTTTGCTTTGTCCCTTCCATTTGGTTTCTTGGACGCGCAAAATATCGGCACCTCTCCTCACCGCTGCATCAACTAACTCTCGTAACTTCTTGTCAGGGATCCTACTTTCCAGCTACCTATGTCGATCCTCCTAGGATTGGATAGCTTCCTTGTCCTTTGCACTAGTTGACTGAAATGCAAAGGCCCTTGCTTATTTTTCACTACACCCGGGCGTCGATGTAGTGCTCCACTAAGGATGTAACGACCTGATCCTTGCTCACTTATCACCATATCTAGATCAAGATATGGCGCGCCACCAAGGGGGTGACGACATGGACCTTGCCTAGTTGAAACCACACCCATGTTCCGGTATTGGCACGTTGCTAAGAGGGTTATGCCCCAACGATATTCTTTCAGGTTTCATCTCCATAAGAGTGGCTGAGTTTCGACGTTGGCTCACCAAGTCAATCACAACTCTCCTCCTCTACCCATGCTTGGGACCGGCTATGCTGTGACTACATAGGCAGAGTTGGTCTTTTTAAGGAGTGACAAAAGAAATGGGTTTAGGGAAACTGTCGGAGCAGGTTTGTTTGATTCAACTTCCCCTGTAAGCCAATTTGGGGGTGATGGGATAAGAGAATATATTGTTGGAGATGCTCTAAGAAACGCATAGATACGGCAACCACCGGATGCGCCACCACTGTTGAGGTGTATCTGTTGCTACTGTTCCTTTTTTTTGTGAAAATATGCATATATTATAAAAATTCACTGCAAGTATGAAACCACCCCAAACATAATAAAAATAACATCAAGGTCCCTAGAACACACCGAACGATCACTACCCCTACTGCCGCCAGAGCGAGCCACCAATGTGCCGCTCACATAGCAGAGCTGGCCTGACCTTGTCGATGACAATCAGGAAGTCTTCGTACACGTGCCCTAAGAACTAGCGTCATGGACCCGTAGTCATCTTTGTTCAACCCTTAAGTCGATCTGAAAAGTTTGGCACCAGATCTCGCCATTGTGCACGTACGGGGAGAAACCCTAACCTCACCGTCCCAAGAAGATTTGTAGGAATCTAAGCCGAAGGTGACAAACAAATTCAAGGAGGATCAAATCCTGAAAGACCATCTCAAAGATGAAGCATCGCCATCCATTCAAGCGTCACCCTGTGAGGACTTAAAACCCCTAACCTAAGTCAGAGTGGTAGGCGGAGGGGAGACAAATCCACGGGCCGGCCTGTGAAGGTTCGAGTGTAGGAAAACTTTGGCGTAGTCGCTTACACGTGAGGGCAAGGAAAAGATGTAGTCGTGTGTGCTTGTTGCTATTCGATAATTTTCTTCTACGACCGTGTGAGCAGAAATATCGACACCCTCAACCTTAGCCGCTTCTTGGGGCTAGACCATTTTGGGTGATTCCACTGGTGATATTGTGATGGCAGGTCACTCGCGAGAGGGATGAAAAGACATCACCGGAAACGACATTGTCATCAAGGATCGTGTTGTATTTGTTGGTGCACGGGTCTTCCTTGAACGACAACGGCTGAATCTGGCCCCCGGCAGCATCCTACTGGTGGCCTCTGATGACTCTTCTCCCGTATCGGGATTGCGTTTTGCATGTTTGGCGGAGGAGTTTGAGTGGTCCGTAAACTTTTCTAGGGGGTTGGACCGAAGCAAAGTTCTTTAAAAGATGAAGTACAAGTACACAAAACAGGTTAGATGTTTCCCCCCAAAAACCGAAAAAACTATAACAGGTTAGATGCTATAACCGGTTTTGGAGGTCGTGTAATTCTTTCTCTTGGCATAAAGCACAAGAGTTGCCGTCTCAGCTTCGAATTTTGCTCAGTATCTGTGAAGGTTAAACTGTATGTTTTTGAAGATGAAATCATTCCTGTTGTCCAGAGAGCCCAGGCAACTAGGATGAGATAATGTCAATGACAAAAGGGAGATGCAGACAACCTTTCGGGCTACTGACTACTGTGGGCAAATATATTGCCAACATGCCACAGCAAATGGGCAGTGAATAAATAGATGCGTTCGGATTTCAAAAGCTGATACATATTACATGACACAGGAATAGTCTTGCAGGAAAAAGTTTTTACGGTCAAGTATAGCCCGCGTGTTCAGCCAGTCTTGCAATTTGCAAAAGAAGCAATGCAAACACTTCATGTTTGTAGAGATATCAAATGCTACTAGAAACTTTTGAAATATACCTATCTCGACCAACTACAATCCCATGTGAAAGCACATGCTAGCTCGTGGCAGCTCAATATATATTTGCTTAACGTGAAGCCTCCACCGATCAAAGAGTTTCTTCATTATGACCTCATCAATCGGTCCCCAGGTCTACTCATTTAACGATGTCAGTCTGTCGTGGATGCGCCACTCTTCTCCATATATGCGAGTAGATCGAGACTGGATGGAGGATACACGCAAAACAAAGTCTGCTTTGATGTAGCCCGGTGACTAATCACGCGTCCTCATCTGGCCAATCACATGCATGTACCAGTTAATGGGTGCATGATGTTCCCTGCATAAAGAAAATGTTAAGTGAGATTGAGAGAGAATCAAGATAAATGATAAATGTAAAAAGTTCTTTATTGATCGAAGATTTGGGGGTATTTATACCCCATGTACAAGGCGGTAATTACATATGTGGTAATTGGTGGTTGCTAATTACCCAACTGACCTAAGCATGGATTATTAGGAGTTACTTATTCCTTACGAAAAAAGGTGTATGTGATGTAATGTCTAGCTAGCTACTGGAAAAACCTATCAGTTAATGAACTGGCACCTGTTACGTTCCTAACAAAATTGACTTAACTCGTTTGCTTAGTTGGTTGATTCGAGTACTTAGATCTATGGACTAAATAACCAATCCTACAGCTAGTTGAGGCAATATATATAGACACCTGCATCTGGCCGGTGCCCTAACGTGAAGGCGCTGTATCGATCAGCTAAATCAATCAGTTTCTTAATCAGGACCTAGAGCCAAGTCACGAATTCTGATCTGATCTGGCTGTCCTCGTACTATGATCTGGCTGGCAGCTAATTAATGTGTTGTTAAAATATCCAAACACCATGGGCCCCCATGTGCCTTGCTTCGCTTGATAGCTTTATAATCCCATGCGTCCCCGGCTGAGCTGCTGCACAAATCACTTGCTCTAGCTTCAATTAAGGAGCTAGGCAAGAACCACACAAGCTAGTGAGGCTGGGAGATCGAGCAATTAGCAATGGCAGAGTTCGCGCTTGGGTTGACCAAGTCGGCGGTGGAGGGGACGATAAGCAGGGTGAAGTCGGCGATTGACGAGGAGGGTAAGCAAAGGGTGCGTGTTCAGGACGACCTGGTGTTCATCACCGGGGAGTTTGAAATGATGCAGTCCTTTCTTGGCGTCGCCAATGCCGAGCGCGCCAATAACCCGGTGGTGCGGACATGGGTGAAGCAGCTCCGTGACCTGGCCTTCGATGTCGAGGACTGTGTTGAGTTCGTCATCCACCTTGACAAACCGGCACGCTGGGACTGGGTCCGGCGCTTCACCTCGTCCGTCATCTGCATCGCAAGGCCGCCGCTGCCCCTGGATGTGGCGGTTGCAGACATCAAGCGGCTCAAGACCAGGGTGGAGGATGTAAGCCAGAGGAACACACGCTACAACCTCATCGGTGACTCCGGCTCAAGCTCCAACTCTGCCGTTACTGTTGTCTCCACTCCGGCAGTAGAGCTTAAGCCGGCCGGCGCAGCATCAGCATTCCACACCCTATGCGAGGTGTGGGAGGAAGCGGGGAGGAAGCGACGCGGCACGGATGATCTCAAGAAGTTGATCTTGAGAGGAGGGGGTGACCTTGAAGTCATCTCCCTATGGGGAGGTCAAGAGGCTGCACATCTTGAGGTTATTAAGGAGGCCTACAATGATCCACAGATCTGCCAAGAATTCTGTATCCGTGCACGGGTAAAGCTGCTGCATCCATTCAACCTTGACGAGTTCCTCAAGAGCTTGCTCACTCAGTTCAACTCGGCGGCCTCCCTTCACCGACAAAGGAGCTCTGGGCATTCTCACATCCAGATCCAGGCAACGGATGGCGTATGTGAGAATGACCAGCTCATGCGCCATGTGACAGAGCATAGGTATCTCGTCATCCTGGAAGATGTATGCACTGCGGCAGAGTGGGATGACATCAGAAAGTATCTGCCGGGCAGTAAGAATGGCAGCCGGATAGTCGTGTCAGCGAAGCAATTGGGGCTTGCGGTTTCCTGCGTGCGGAAGTCGTACCAACTAGCGGAGCTCCAAAAGTTCTCTCATGGTCAATCTCTTTGTGCATTCATCAACAAGGTATGCAGTTTTCTTTTCCTTTTGCAAAAACATCCAATCTATTTATCAAACATCATGGCAGTAAAAAATATATCAGAATTAACAGAAATTACATCCATATTCGTAGGCCACCTAGCGACGACTACAAGCACTAAACAACTGTAATAGTATATTACCATAGAAATGCATAGCATTTGGTTAAACTAATTATTAAAAATAATATCAGAATGCCAATTTTCACATACCCAGTGAAATCCATATAGCTCTAATAATATTTTTACCTTGGCCTCCGTATCACCTCGAATAGCTTAGTTACTTATTACTAGCAAACATGCCCGTGCGTTGCAACAGGAGAGAAAAAATTTACACGCTAGCCAAAATAAGTTTGACTCAATACCTTGACATATGAGCGTTCTCTATTTTAACACAGTGACTCGCGATGTTGCGAACATGTTTTATAATTTGCGAATAGTTTTGTAAAATCTAATATTTATTGAAACTGCGAAATTTTTATGATTTCCCACACATTTCTGAATTCACAAACATTTATGATTTCTCAAATATGTTTTTCAAAATTTGCAATGTTTTGAAATTTGGAAATATTGAATTAATTTAAAGAAGGAAAAAACAAAAAAAGAAGTGAGCAAATAAAAGAAAAAGACAAAAGATGAAATGAAAAAAATAGGGGAGTCACGCCTGCGTGCCGGCCGATGAACACGCACCGGGGGAGGGGAGGTGCATCACAAAAAGAGGGGGGGGGGGGGGATCTGCAGAACCTGAGGATAAAGAATTACACTCTAGCCAAATAAGTATGACTCAATACCCTGGCATATGAGCGTCCTCTATTTTGACACAATGACTCGTCATGTTGCAACTTATCTTTCTTCCAACCCTTGCTGATGATAGATGTGATATCCATGTGATCGCAATGTAGTCGACATGGTAAATCCCAAGGCAATGAGCTTGCCATTGCACGGCACACTTTTAAACTTTGAAAACAAATCTCATCGACCACAAACTTGCAATTTTTTTTGAGTTTTTCAATATCTTCTAAAATTTCGTGGACATTTTTGTCATATTCACGAATTTGTTTTGAATACACGATTATTTTTCAAAATCATGAACATAGTCTTATTTCCTGTCATTTTTTTCCAAATTTTGATTTTTTTAATAATTTGCGAACACTCTTCTAAAATCACTAATATTTTTAAAACTGCGATTTTTTTATGATGTCCCACACATTTTTCAAATCACAAATATTTTATGATTTCTTGAACGTGATTTAAATTTTTTGCAATGTTTTGAAATTTGGAAATCTCAAATTAATTTAAAAAAGGAATATATATTTTGGAATATTTTGTCCCAAACCCTTATTCTGCTAACATCACCGTGCGCCCCCACCTGCCTCCTACTCCTCCGGCGCACAACACCTCCATCTGCCCACGATTCCCCTTCCCCCGATCTACTTTCTGCTCCGCCAGCGCCGCCCTCCCCCCATCACCTTATTCCCCCACCGGCGCCGCCCTACATCGATCGACCTTCTTCCCCTGCCGGCGCCGCCCTCCCCCCATCCAACTTCTTCCCAGCCGGCGCGGCCCTCCCCCAATCCACCTTCTTCCCACGCCGGCCCCGACCTCCTCGATCCACCTTCTTCCCCCGTCGGCGCCGCCCCACCCGTACCTGCTTCTTCCCCCGCCGGCGCCGCAGGGCTGCACCTCCGAGTGCCCTCAGCTTGGTCTCCCGTCGCCCCTGCCCACCGTCACCCATCCCCCACGCCCGGATCCGCAGCTCCTCCTCGATGTGGATCAAGCCTGTGTCGCCGGACCACTTCTCCTGGCCTACCTCCCTCCGCTTCTGTCACGGGACGGCGACCGGCCATAGCGACGACGGGCTTTGCCTCTCTCGCTTGACATCCGCAGCGGAGGCGCAGCTCCTCCCCCGCGCAGCCCAGGTGCTCCCTTCCTCCACCCTGCTTCCCCGTCATTGCAAAGTTGACAAAAAGCGCCAGGTAGCCATGGAGTTTTCATCTTTGTTTTTTGATTTCCTTCCCAATTCCTTTCTTGCACTGCAGTTCGCTCTGCCCACTATGTCCATCCCCTCGCATGGCGTGCAGTTTCCCGGTGGTGCGCTGGTGGTTTCCCCAAGTTCAGTAGCTACTTGCCCATGTTGTCGTTTGAGTTCGCTGGAGGGACAGAGGAGGTGCTCTCGTGAGGGGAAGCCGGCATCGTGACCATGCCGTCCAAATGGCACCGCACTGCAATCCCACTTCTTCACTGTGTTCTGGTGCCGAAAAAATTTTCAGGGACCCAAAAATTCTTTTCAATTTATGTTTGATGTGCACACAGTAACGCAGGAGAAGAGAGCAGATCGCACCCCCGCAGGGCCACCAAGTTCGTGGTTCGCCGCCCCTCTGTCCCCCTCTTCCACCTCCCATCCTCCGTCGCTGGAGCAGCACGGTCATGGGCGTGCAGTGCACTGCGACTCCTCGTGCAGTGCAGATCGGGCATCAGGTGGTTAGGTTGCCGGGTATGTGCAGTGAGAAGAGCCATCACATCGGATTTTTCGGACTGCTGGGCTGCCGCACCCGAGCACCTGCGTCCCGAGCCATGAGATCAAGGACGAGCAGCAGCTTGCTAGGCTTGGGAGTTAACAATTTTTTTGTGTATTTCCTGTTGATTTTGGTTGTGCAGTCCACTACGTGAGTGGAAGCAGCACACCCGTCGGCACCGTGCAGTCCCTGGGCTTGGATCTCACAATTTTGTGTGTGTTTTTCAGCTTTTTTGTTGTTGATTTTGGTCATGTCCACCGCGTGAGTGTAAGCAGCACAGCCGGCGGCACCGTGCAGTCGAGTATGTGGGTGGAAGCAAACCATGTGCACGACGCAAGCGTTTCGTGCGGTGCGGACGTGCAGTTCGCCGGCGACGACGCCCTGGAACAGTAGCCGCCCATGCGCAATTCAGAAAGAGCTTCTTTTGCTCTTTTTTTCTGTAGATTTCTAACAACATTTATTGCTCTGTATGCTACCCAAGTTTGTTGCTCCACTGTGTATATTACCTGCTTGCTCGTGATGGACATTTGTTGGTTCATTGTGCTAGCCAATCATTTCACTACTGCAGTATGTTTCAACTTATGAGGTTCCATCAGTCTGCGAAAATGCATTCTTTCATGCACATTGCCCTGTTGAAGCTAGGGTCCAGTGCAAATGTGCAATGCTTTTGCTGGGAAAACTTGTTGCTGTAGTACTAAGCATGCAGCGACTGAAGCAAAGCAGTTGGTTGCTTGCTTGTTGGAGATCTCAGTCGGTCAGGTCAGTGCAGCAAAAGTAGGAGCTGGGCAAAGGTTAGCATTGACCTAGGAATTCATTTAAAAAATCATGCAGATGCGGTGCACTTTGGTCTTGAAAAAAGTCTACTATGAAGGACTCTTCAGTACAGTCCATTTCAAACAAAATGTACTTAAAAAACATGCAAAAAATGCAGTGCACTTTGGTCTGAAAAAAGTCCACTACGAAGGACTTTTCAATACACACATTTTAAAATAAAAATGCATTTAAAAAATCATGCAAACGCAGTGCGCTCTGGTCTTGAAAAAAGTCCACTACGAAGGACTTTTGTACAATCCATTTAAAACAAAAAATGCATTTAGAAACCATGCAGCTCGCTTGCCCCGTTGCCCGTCCGATGCAGTGCGGTTTTCATTCTGAAGCAGTGCGGTCGGCCGTATGATGTTCATCCCGTAAGTGCAAAAAAATTGTTACGAAAGCGAAAAAAAGTAATGCGGTTCACTTCTTGATAGTGTTGTGGTTCATTCACACCCGATGTGAAGTGCACTCTACTTTCTCGTCCTTGAAAAAAAATAAGTTTGAATAAAAGAAACCATGCAATTCTCTTACCCGTATGATGCAGTGCGGTTTTTCGTTCGTTGCAGTGCGGTTTTCAGTCGGATGAAGTACCCACGTCGATCTGAGTGTCACGAAAAACAGAGTGTCCGCATTTCGGTAAATTCGAAATTCCTCTTAAACCGTAAAGAATTAGAAAGAGTGTTCTACATGAAAGAGTTGCGCATCGTCGATATATTTCCAACGGCGTATCGTTTGAATCATTCCGACCAGCTGTTTACAAAAATTTCGCCAAAAACGGCCGATGCCACTCGTCGTCCGCCGCACAATTTTCAAAATTAACTTAAAACCGTAAGGAATTTCAAAACTATTTCAACATATGAAAGTTGCGCCTCGTTCGTAGCTTTCCAACGGCGTATCGCACGCCTCGTTTCGACAAACGGTTCAAAAACTGGAGGGAAAACATTATCAAAAATTTAAATTTTTTTGAAAAACAGAATTCCGCGATTTAGTAAATTTGAAACTGCTCTTAAACCGTAAGGAATTAGAGAAAAATTTATATATGAAAAAGATGCGCCTCTACAATATCTATCCTATGGCGGAACGTTTGCTTCATTCCGACGAGCGGTTTAGAAGAAATCACGAAAAAACGCTCGCTGCCACTCGTCATGGGCCGCACCATTTTCAAAACTGCTCTTAAACCGTGTGTAATCTCGAAAAGTGTTCAACATGTCGAAGTTGCGCCTAATCCATAGCTTTTCAACGGTATATTACACGCCTCATTCCGATAAACGGTTAAAAAATTAGAGCGAAAATAGTACCGAAAAAAATAACGCGTGCAGTGTTTTTCGCCGAGAAGTTCACTCGTGTGAGTACTGCAGCACACTTGGGTCAAAGAATGACGTGCACTTGCGTTCAGCGTGCAGTGGAAAGTGGTGTGCAGAATAGTTATTCTGCTAATATTAGCGGAATAGACCGTCTGTATATATATATATATATATATATATATATATATATATATATATATATATATATATATACCCCTTCCAATGACATCGCCCCGAGACCCTTTTAATGGATTACTTTTGCCCATCTTCATCCCTCTCATTCGCAAAAATAAAAATATATAGAAATACGAGTGCAAGAAATATATAAAGAACAACAATTATTTGTATGCATATCTTCCCATTTTGTAAAACTTAACAAGTTTTCAGTCTAGCCCATCATAAAGCTTTGTCAATCGACATTTTCAAGGCATCATATCCGAAGGCATGAGGTTTCATCTCTAATCTAAAGTGAACAATAAACATATATTAAAAAAAGCTCCATATACAATTGGTCGTTTGCTAAATGCAAGCATGTGACCATTTCTAGTCGGGAGTGAGTAGCATTGTGCTTTTTAGTAAAGTGAGTCGCATCTCAATCCTTGTTAGAAATGACTTGTTAGGGTAGATGATATTTTTCACTAATATACAAATAGTATGTGATATTTCTCTCATAGCAAAGAGGTGATTTCCCCTATAAAAAAGCAAACAGCCAATCCTTTTTTTCTTATTAAAAAAGGCAATTTACTCTTTCGCTCTATCGCCACACTACAGAACACTCACACTCACTTCTCATTCCCCCGGCCTGCTCTCCTCGCCATGGCGTCGCCTCCGCCACTGTTGTCTTCCCTTGATACCACGGCATTCGGCATGTACGTTCCTCTCACCATAGTCTCCCCATCCCACAGTGTCGCCCGCCCCCTCCTATGTATCCAAAGCCGATTCCCGATGCCAAGGAGTGCACATCATCGTAGCAGAGGGCGACCATTACATTGTGTTTTTGCGTCCATGGTATACGAAATATATATCATGTGATCCTTTCGCCTCTTTTTCTGTCTCCTTATATCAATATTGCAAGGTTTTTTTAGGCCTCAAAAATATTGTTGTCATTTTTTGTTGATTGCTGATATCTTACTTAGAAGGGTGCATTTCCAGCCTCAAGATAGCTAATATCTTATTTAGAAGGATGCTTGCATTTCTTGCTTGACAAAGCAGCGGTTGGTGCAGGTGTGGGGTCCAATGGATCTCTGGTACTTCCCTCGCCGCGAGCCCTTCGACATGGACGGCCACAATGACCAAAAGGATGACGAGGCCAGCGGAGTAGAGTCATGTGGAGCGAGATCGGCCTCTAGTTACGCAAAAAAACATGTATAGTAAATAGACACGAAAAGGCTATGTGAGGTTATCCGAAAATCAGATAAAAAGGTTGCATGGAGGTGTTTTCTTCCTGGTTGAATCATGGTTTGATCTTCCTGGTTGGATCTGACGACATTGACGGTCGAGTAGCGATCCCCTCTCGGAGGTGTTTTCTTCGAGTGTTGTAGATGATGGGGCTCAGCGCATGCGGGGCTGTGCCAACAGGCATTTCCATGTGAGTAGGTTTGTGGCATTGTAGACGATGTTGAATGTAGTCATGCCTGAGATGAAGCTTGGCATAGTAGTCATTGAGCAATAACAGATTGTCTCTTCTTGTTAAATTATTTGGTGCTTATGAATGTAGTTGGAGACCGTCGATAATTGAGTCAAGATATGAAAGGTTCTAACTGTGTAGGTGGAGAACAATCTCACCGGCGGATGATCTCAGAGGTATCGTGACATACACGATCAGCAAAAGATGAGAAAATGTCATCCCAAATGAAAACGAAATCCATATATATATATATATAGACGAGGGGATCATGACACTTCCACTTCAACCAAGAACCTAGTCTACACTAGTACGTATAAAGTTACGAGTTGCTGAAATCCAAACGATCTCAACCATCCGACGCAATCAAGCCCAAGGACTGATGATGAATTTATTGAAAAGGTAAAAATGATGACACATGTGCGACCTGGTTTCCTGAAATCAGCAAATGATAGACATCACAGTGTACTGCCATACGGTTCTTCCGCTAATCTACTATAGAGAGTTCAGTATTTTTTTCTTCTTCTTGAGCGAAATGAGTTTGATCTTGTTGTTTGGCAGATTCGTCCGGATGCCCCTGAAAAACTTGACCAACGGGTCGACAGAAGCATCACCATCTCGGCGTATGATTTCGGTAAGCCTGAGGTTGTTGCACTTGAAATGTGCCAGGTCCTTAGAATATGATTGGCGGCGTTTCATCACCTCCTTTGCCGATTGGAAATCCGAGACCAGTTGAGCAGCGCAGAGGAATGGAACACCAATATATTACGGAATGTTTCGAGCTATGGTAATTAATTGTTGATGAAAGAAGTAGCTGACCTTGCAATGGCGCAGAGTGAGCTTCTGCAGGTTAGGCGAGTTGTGCAGGTATTCGCGCAGCCCGAGGAAGTCGTCGTTGATAAATCCCCCGTCCAGAGAAAAGCTTGTAAGGTTCTCAAACTCGAATACAGGAAAGCTCGAGATTTTCCACCGCGTACTCGCCATCGACTATGGTCAATTTCTGGAGGGAGGAGGAGATGATCTTAGCATTGCTGGTGAGCGAGAGGCAGCACATGTTCAGTTTCAGGTCCTCGAGAGCAGGGCAGCCGGAGCTGCTGATGTGGCTCGCAAGGTCATTCAGTTGCAACTGCAGGCAGGAAAGATGCAACTTTCTGAGCCGGCGGGGCCATGCATCTTGACCTATGTCGCGACGGAGCCAACGGTCGCCGACGACAACGGTGACCCCGTGCAGCCGGAGCTCATCCAGGAGCGCAAACTCATGGCCGCGCAGGAGGTTGGCTGTGAAAGTGTGAAGTCGTCAAAACCGCGGCGGGTATACCTACGGTCGATTTCGAGGCACGGCACGGCGCTCCAGAGGCGCCTCCACCTCGTGGACAGCACGCACGTCCGCACCGTCTGCTGGGCCTTGAGGCGCGACAGGATGACGCAGAGGAGGTCGTCCGGCAGCGCGCTCAGCCGGTCATCGCCCGCATCACCGCCGGCGCCGTCGTCTGCATGGCGTGGACGCTTCGGCTCGGCGGAGGCGTCTGTGGAGCCAAGCATGTCGGTTGTTCTTGATTGCTGCGCGCGTAGGTAGGGGAGACGACTAATCTGCTGGGTGTCGCTGCGCCGCCGCCGCCGCGCCGCCATGACCGTGGAGAAAGATGGGGATCGGGGGTATGAGAGAGGCTAAATGGGCGTTGGGTTTGGGGCCCTTTCTGGTGGCCCCCTTCTGATATTTCATTTTTCTTTCCTTTCAAAGTTTTTTTTTCTATCCCCCCTTTTCTATATTTCCTTTTTATACTTTCTTATGTTATTATTTCGTTCCCCATTTGCACTTGTCAATGTTAAATGTCTTTTGTGGTTTTCTAGAACTGTCCTATAATAGTTGTGAACAATTGCATCATTTTATTCGACAGCAAAAACAATTTTATCTTCCAACCATTTTGAAGAGTCATGGGAACATTTTGTTTGAGAAGCACGATCATTTTAATTTTAGGTACATAAATGGAGGAATCTCGTTAGTGTTTTTCAGTCACCTTTGTGTGCTAGTACTTACTTTCCGCACCGAGCAACTCCAACCACTAGTAGAAAACAGGGCTTTGGTTCAGGCCGGGCAAACCCATTAGTCCCGGTTCAGCCCAGAACCGGGACCCATGGGGGCATAGGTCCCGGTTCATGAGGCCAAGGGGCCGGCCGGGCCATTGTGGGGCATTGGTCCCGGTTCGAGGCTCCAACCGGGACCAATGTGCCTCGCTCTTGGCCCACCACCATTGGTCCCGGTTGGTGGGTTGAATCGGGACCAAAAAGTGTCCTTTAGTCCTGGTTCCAGCCACGAACCGAGACCAATGATATGCATGTATATACCCCTTGTTCGCGAGCAGAGCAGTGGAGTGCTCTATTTTTTTGGAAGAGGTGTGTTGTGCTCTAGCTCACCTCCTATGCACATGAGGTGTTCGGTGAAATGCCCGAGCCACACTTAAGCTTTCTCTTCTCGAAGCTCCTTGTCCAAGCTCCATTTTCCTCAAGATTTGTCTAGGTTTGACGGCCCGTCCTATCCCATCCCCGTTCACACCGCCGTTGATCCCCGCGCCGATCTCGTCGTCTGCACCACCGTGGTGAGCCTCTTGATCTTATGGTAACATCCCAATTTTCAATTTGGATGTTATACATAGATCATCATATGCATATCATTTCATTCTTGCATTTTGTTGTGATCCTGGAAATCTGAAGCAACTCAAGGACCCAAGGAGAGAGAGTTGGAGGTTTCACAAAATTCATATTTGGATTTATTTCAAATTTGAAGAAAGGATCAATTGGATTTTTTATTTTCTCTCTAGTTATTCCCAATATTAAAAAAATATGAGAGAAGATAATATGACTTCTTCAATCTAAGAGAAATATTGGAGAAAGAATTTTAAAATCAAATTATGATTTTATTGGTATTTTATTTGAATTATAAAAATATTGCACGTTTGAAAACTGCATCTTAGTCCAGAAAAATGTTCATCTTGTCGTAAATATTAGGTTTGGACGGTGAATTTTTTTCTGGAATTTTTAGAATTTTCCTCGCGGCGAAATTGTTTAAAAAAAAGTTTCGGACCAACTGGGCCGAAGCCCAGCCGGCCCAGCAAGCCGGCCCAGCGCCCGACCGCCTCATCCCCGAGCGCGAGACGAATCCCGCCGCTACACGCTGCCGAGTCAGGCTAAGACTCCGCGCGCCGTCGCCCCGTCCTCCAAGCTGCGCACCCCCCGGAGGCTTTATAAGCAGCCCCGAGGTCACCGCCTCCTCCTCGTCTCGCCAATGCCGCCCCGCAGTCTCGCCACCAGCGCCGCCGCCGCCTCGCCACCAGCGCCGCCGCCGCTGAGCGCCACCGCCGCCGAAGCCCTCCACCGCCGCCCCGCGCGCTGCCGCCACCGCCGCCGCTCGCCGCCCCGCCTCCCGACGCCCGCGCCATCGCCCGCCGCTGCCGAGTCGCTGTCGTTGCCGTCGACGGCGAACCGGTATGAACCAATTTATTTTTCTCCATTTTTCTTTTATTTGGTTTAGTTAGATCGGTTTTTTAGGGTTTACTTATTTAACGAACGATCGTTCGTCCATTCATTTTAACGAACGGTTTTCGTCGTATAAGTTCTGTTAGCGAATGTTCGTACCGTAGTATTTTTCTTTTAGTTTATTTTTCGGACAGGGACCTATCCGCGAATAGTTTTCTAGTGATTTAGCCCCTAATCTTTAAACTAGCATAACTTTTTACTCGTTTATCCAAATTAGATGAAACCATCGCCTAAATTTTCGTATCGTTCTGTTCTTTCTAGTTAACGAATTTGAATATGATTTTGGTACTATAAAATTTGAGTTTAGTCCAGATTAATAAATGATCTTGTTTCGTTCGTATCTTGAGTTATGTTTCTTCGTTTGTGTTGAATCTTTTTGCAAATCGTAGCTAATAACATGTACCTACTGTTAGGATCTAATCCACGTGATAATATTGCTGTTAGGTTTTACTTTTGTTAGTTTAAGCCTTTTGCTTGTTTCGTGTTTGATTTCGATCTTTTCTCGGTTTCCTTGTTGCTTAGTTTGAGTGATTTCTAATGTATGCTACTGTTTGTTTATGCTAGATTACCCGGAGTGTGAAGCTTGTTACTACGAATCTCTAGAGTTTGCAGATCGTCAGCATGGCAAGTTACACTTCGATCATACTCTTTCATACCCAGTTTTTACTATGCATTAGTATCACTCCTCAAACAATTGCATGAGTAGGATTGGGAACATGTGGTTTGGTTGTAGTACTTGAGGTAGGAAACTAATACCTTTTGATAACCCCGAGAATATACGTTATGCTTATTATTGCTTAGCCATGCTCGTAGACGGGGATTGGATCATGATTCACACATGGAAGTTTGAGAGTTATTTTAATCATGGTTAACATTAAGGTGCCTACTTTAACACACATCTGGGTGGATTGGTTGCAGGCACCTGGGGAATCCAGTGTTGTCCTAGGAGATCCCAGAGTACCCATGTGATCATCCTATGGAATGCCACCTAGGCTCAAAGGGATCGTAAGATTATTCATGCTAGAAACTTCCGTGTGCAGCCACAAGCCATTATGGGCTCTGGCATAGTTGAGTAAGTTGTGTGAGCTCTCGAAGAGGTGGACTAGCAGATGTAGGGGAAAGTAGGTGTATTGGTCTGCCCGGAGTAGAGAGTAAGTGCTTCAGAAAGACTATGTCTCGATCATCCGATCATGGATGCTGTCGAGTCTTGTGGGGAAAAGTGCGCAAACATCTGCAGAGTGTATAAACTAATCATGATTAGCCGTGTCCCCGTTATGGACACCTTGAGTATCTAGTACTTGAATCTATTGATGTGATCTCATCACGTTACTTTAATTAATTTGATTTGGGTTAATGATGATACTTTTAATTGGGATTTGAGTTGGGGTTACCTTCTCAAACAATGGGCAACTTGGGAGTAGTTAAATAAATTTATTCCTTTGTTGTATGGAAAAACTAGCTTTATGCAAAACCTTAAACTTACAGCCTCCACCAGCCAAATATTGCATGTAGATATAGTTCTTGCATTTCATTGCTTTACAGTGTAACTCTGCCAGCATATTCAATGTGCTGACCTACACGGCTGCAACGTCTCATGTTGCAGACTACTCAGATGACGATTAAGGTGCAATAGATCATTGTTTTGCATTCAGCTATGCCGTTGGAGTTGATGGACTCATTTACCTTTGAAGCTTTCGTAGTTATTTAGTTTAGATGGCCTTCAGCCATGATATTTTTGTGTAATCATACTCTTTATGAGGACTCGATATAATAAGTGTGTGATTAAAACTCTGTTATAATTCCTCGAGTATTGTGCATGTCAGCATTACTGATCCAGGGATGACACTGATGCATAGAGACTTGACCGTTGATACGTCTCCAACGTATGTATAATTTTTGATTGTTCCATGCTATTATATTACCTATTTTGGATGTTTATGGGCTTTATTTTACACAACTATATCATTTTTGGGACTAACCTACTAACCGGAGGCCCAGCTCGTATTGCTATTTTTTTTGCCTATTTCAGTATTTCAAAGAAAAAGAATATCAAACAGAGTCCAAACGGAATGAAACCTTCGGGAGCGTGATTTTTGGAACGAACGTGATCCGGAGGACTTGGAGTGCAAGCCAAGAAGCAGCCGAGGCGGCCACGAGATAGGAGGGCACGCCCACCCCTCCTGGGCGCGCCCCCTGTATTTCCCTCACTTTTGAGAACCAAGGTATCAATCCAGTAGGAGGCTCCTAAAAAGTCCCACGCACCTACACAAACAACTAAGAACTCGCAACCAACGCAATAAAGGGGTTGTCAATCCCTTCACGGTCACTTACGAAAGTGAGATCTGATAGAGATAGTATGATAAGATAAATATATTTTAGGTATTTTATAATATAGATGCAGAAACTAAAGATGCAAATAAAAGTAAATTGAAAGCAAATACGATAAGAGATATACCCGGGGGCCATAGGTTTCACTAGAGGCTTCTCTCGAGATAGCATAAGTATTACAGTGGGTGAACAAATTACTGTCGAGCAATTGATAGAAAAGCGCATAGTTATGAGATTATCTAGGCATGATCATGTATATAGGCATCACGTCCATAACAAGTAGACCGACTCCTACCTGCATCTACTACTATTACTCCACACATCGACCGACTCCTGCCTGCATCTAGAGTATTAAGTTCATAAGAACAGAGTAACGCCTTAAGCAAGATGACATGATGTAGAGGGATAAACACATGCAATATGATATAAACCCCATCTTGTTATCCTCGATGGCAACAATACAATACGTGTCTTGCAACCCTTTCTGTCACTGGGTAAGATCACCGCAAGATTGAACCCAAAGCTAAACACTTCTCCCATGGCAAGAAAGATCAATCTAGTAGGCCAAACCAAACTGATAATTCGAAGAGACTTGCAAAGATAACTCAATCATACATAAAAGAGTTCAGAGAAGATTCCAATATTATTCATAGATAAACTTGATCATAAACCCATAATTCATCGGATCTCGACAAACACACCGCAAAAAGAGATTACATCGAATAGATCTCCACAAGAGAGGGGGAGAACATTGTATTGAGATCCAAACAGAGAGAAGAAGCCATCTAGCTAATAACTATGGACCCGTAGGTCTGTGGTAAACTACTCACAACTCATAGGAGGGGAAAGGATGTTGATGTAGAAGCCCTCCGTGATCGATTCCCCCTCCGGCAGAGTGTCGGCGAAGGCTCCAAGATGGGATCTCGCGGATACAGAAGGTTATAGCGGTGGAAATTGTGTTTCGTGGTGCTCCTGGATGTTTTCGGGGTCCGTGGATATATATAGGAGGAAGAAGTACGTCGGTGGACGCCGGAGGGCCCCACGAGACAGGGGGGCACGCCCTAAGGGGGGGAGGGGGGCGCACTCCTATGTCGTGGGGCCCTCGGAGCTTTCTTGACTTGCACTCCAGGCTCTTCGGATCAGATTTGTTCTAAAAATAATGCTCCCGAAGGTTTCATTCCGTTTGGACTCCGTTTGATATTCCTTTTCTTAGAAATACCGAAATAGGCAAAAAACAGCAATATGGGCTGGGCCTCCGGTTGGTAGGTTAGTCCCAAAAATGATATAAATGTGTAGAATAAAGCTCATAAACATCCAAAAGGGGTAATATAATAGCATGGAACAATCAAAAATTATAGATACGTTGGAGACGTATCAAGCATCCCCAAGCTTAATTCCTGCTCGTCCTCGAGTAGGTAAATGATAAAAAGAGAATTTTTGATGTGGAATGCTACCTAGCATAATTCATAATGTAATTTTCTTTCATTGTGGCATGAATGTTCAGATCCAAATGAATACAAAATAAAAGTTCATAAAGACATAAGAAATAGTAATACTTCAAGCATACTAATCAAGGTAATCATGTCTTCTCAAAATAACATGGCTAAAGAAAGTTATCCCTACAAAATCATATAGTCTGGCTGTTGCTCTATCTTCATCACACAAAGTATTTAATCATGCACAACCCCGCAAGCCAAGCAATTGTTTCATACTTTAATAATCTCAAACTCTTTCAACTTTCACGCAATACATGAGCGTGAGCCATGGACATAGCACTATATGTGGAATAGAATGGTGGTTGTGGAGAAGACAAAAAGGAGAAGATAGTCTCACATCAACTAGGCGTATAAACGGACTATGGAGATGCCCATTAATAGATATCAATGTGAGTGAGTAGGGATTGCCATGCAACGGATGCACTAGAGCTATGAATATATGAAAGCTCAACAAAAGAAACTAAGTGGGTGTGCATCCAACTCGCTTGCTCACGAAGACCTAGGGCACTTTTGAGGAAGCCCATCATTGGAATATACAAGCCAAGTTCTATAATGAAAAATTCCCACTAGTATATGAAAGTGACAACATATGAGACTCTCTATCAGGAAGATCATGGTGCTATTTTGAAGCACAAGTGTGGAAAAAAAGATAGTAGCATTGTCCCTTCCCTCTTTTGCTCTCATTTTATTTTTTCTTTTTCTTTTTTTCTTTTTTTTCTTTCTTTGGCCTTTTTCTTTTTCTTTCTCTTTTTGGCCTTTCTCTTTTTTTTTCTTTTTCTCTTTTTTTGTAAAGTACGAAGTCTCATCCCGACTTGTGGGGGAATCATAGCCTTCATCATCCTTTCCTCACGAGGACAATGCTCTAATAATGAAGATCATCACACTTTTATGGATTTACAACTCAAAGCTAGAACAAAATATGACTCTATATGAATGCCTCCAGCGGTGTACCGGGATATGCAATGACTCAAGAGTGACATGTATGAAAATTATGAAGGTGGCCTTGCCACAAATACGATGTCAACTACATGATCATGCAAAGAGCAATATGACAAAAGTAATGTGTGTCATATGAACGGAACGGTGGAAAGTTGCATGGCAATATATCTCGGAATGGATATGGAAATGCCATAATAGGTAGGTATGGTGGCTGTTTCGAGGAAGGAGTATGGTGGGTGTATGGTACCGGTGAAAATTGTGCGACACAAGAGAGGCTAGCAATGGTGGAAGGGTGAAAGGGTGCGTATAATCCATGGACTCAACAGTAATCAAAAGAACTCATATACTTGTTGCAAAAATTTAGAAGTCATCAAAAATAAAAGCACTACGCGCATGCTCCTAGGGGGTTAGATTGGTAGGAAAAGACCATCGCTCGTCCCCGACCGCCACTCATAAGGAAGACAATCAATAAATAAAATTGTGCTCCAACTTCATCACAAAGCGGTTCACCATATGTGCATGCTACGGGAATCACAAACTTCAACACAAGCATTCTTCATAATCACCCAACTAGCATGACTTTAATATTACTACCTCCATATCTCAAAACAATTATCAAGTATCAAGTTGATCATAGCATCCAATTCACTTCCTATGATAGTTTTTATTATACCCAACTTGGATGCTCATCATTCTAGGACCAACTTTGTAACAATAGCAAATACCATGCTGTTCTAAAAGACTCTCAAAATGATATAAGTGAAGCATGAGAGACTAGCAATTTCTTCAAAATTAAGACACCACCGTCGTGCTCTAAAAGATATAAGTGAAGCACTAGAGCAAAAACTATCAAGCTCAAAAGATATAAGTGAAGCACATAGAGTATTCTAGCAAATTCTAATCAAATAGGCTTCTCCCAAAAGGTGTTTACAACAAGCATGATTGTGGTAAACTAAAAAGCAAGGACTAGTATAATACACGACGCTCCAAGCAAAACACATATCATGTGGCGAATAAAAATATAGCTCCAAGTAAAGTTACCAATGAACAAAGACGAAAGAGGGGATGCCTTCCTGGGGCATCCCCAAGCTTAGTCTTTTGGCTACTCTTGAATATCTTGGGGTGCCATGGGCATCCCCAAGCTTAGGCTCTTGCCACCCTTTATTCCATAGTCCATAAAGGCTTTACCCAAAACTTGAAAACTTCACAACACAAAACTCAACAGGAAATCTTATAAGCTCCATTAGTGAAAGAAAACAAAACCACCACATAAGGTACTGAAATCAACTCATTATTTATTTATTTTGGTGTTAAACCTACTGTATTCCAACTTCCTTATGGTTCATAAACTAATTTACTAGCCATAGATGCATTGAAATAAGCAAACAACACACGAAAAACAAAATCTGTCAAAAACAGAACAGTCTGTAGCAATCTGTAACTAACGCAAACTTCTGGAACTCTAAAAATCCTACCAAAATAGGACGTACTGGAAAATTTGTGTATTGATCAGCAGAAAAAAGATTCAATGCAAAATCATGTTTCTGTGATTTATTGAATTGTTTCTCGTGAGCGCAAAGTTTCTGTTTTTCTGCAGAATCAAATCAACTATCATCGTAGGTTATCCTATAGGTTCTACTTGGCACAAACACTAATTAAAAGATAAAAACACATCTAAACAGAGAGTAGATGCAAGATTTATTCCTAAATAGGAGCGAAAACAAAAAACATAAAGAAAAAATGGGTTGCCTCCCAACTAGCGCTATTGTTTAACGCCCCTAGCTAGGCATAAAAGCAAGGATAGATCTAACTAGTGCCATCTTTGGCACTTGATTCATAAGTAGCACGCATGATAGATTCATAAGGTAATTTGACTTTCTTTCTTGGAAAGTGATCCATGCCTTTATTTAAAGGAAATTGGAATCTAATGTTCCCTTCCTTCATATCAATAATCGCACCAATCGTTCTAAGGAAAGGTCTACCAAGAATAATAGGGCAAGAAAGATTGCAATCTATATCAAGAACGATAAAAACTACGGGCACCAAATTTCTATTTGCAACAATAAGAACATCATTGATCCTTCCCATAGGCTTTTTAATGGTGGAATCCGCAAGGTGCAAATTTAAAGAGCAATCATCAAGATCATGGAAACCTAGAATATCACATAAAGTTTTTGGAATTGTGGAAACACTAGCACCAAAATCACACAAAGCAAAACACTCATAATCTTTAATTCTAATCTTTATAGTAGGTTCCCACTCATCATTAAGTTTTCTAGGTATAGAAACTTCCAAATTCAGTTTTCATCATAAGATTGCAACAAGGCATCAACGATATGTTTGGTAAAAGCTTTATTTTGACTATAAGCATGAGGAGAATTAACAACGGATTGCAACAAGGAAATACAACCTTTTAAAGAGCAATTATCGTAATCAAATTCCTTGAAATCCGAGATAGTAGGTTCAATATTAGAAGTTGAAGATTCTCCAATCTCTCTTTTACCAATTTTAACATCACGATCTAAAGATTCCGAATTTTTGGGGCGCCTTCTAGGCAAAGTTGATTCATCATCACTCCCATAATCATCAAAATTCATCTTGCAAAACATAGATCTAATCGGAGACGCATCAATAACTTTAAGATCCTCGTCATTATTTTCATGTAGACTAGAAGAATATGCTTTTATAAAGCTTTCCTTTTTTGCACGCAATCTAGCGGTTCTTTCCTTGCACTCGTCAATGGAAATTCTCATTACTTTGAGAGACTCATTGATATCATGCTTAGGAGAAGAAGATCCAAGTTTAAGAGAATTAACATCAAGCGAAAGTCTATCAACGTTCCTAGCCAAATCATCAACTTTGAGCAATTTTTCTTCAAGCAAGGCATTAAAATTCTTTTGAGGAATCATAAATTGTTTCACACTATTCTCAAAATCAGAGGTCATCTTATTAAAATTACCATAAGAATTATTGTAGGAATTTCCATAATTATTAGAGGGATTACTAGGGAACGATCTAGTATTAAAATTTCCTCTATAAGCATTGTTTCCAAAATTATTCCTACCAACAAAACACACATCCATAGATTCATTATTATTCTCAATCAAGGAAGACAAAGGCATATCATTTGGATCAAGAGGAGTATTTTTAGTAGCAAACATCTTCATAAGTTCATCCATCTTTCCGCTCAAAACATTGATTTCTTCTATAACATGCACTTTTTTACTAGAAGATCTTTCGGTGTGCCATTGAGAATACTTAGCCACAATATTATCAAGCAATTTTGTAGCATCTCCTAATGTAATTTCCATAAACGTGCCTCCCACAGCCGAGTCTAAGAGATTTCTAGAGGCAAAGTTCAAACCAGCATAAATTTTTGTATGATCATCCATAAATTCAAACCATGAGTAGGGCAATTGCGAAGCATCAATTTTATTCTTTCCCAAGATTGGGCAACATGCTCATGATCAAGTTGTTTAAAATTCATAATATCGTTCCTAAGAGTGATGATCTTAGCGGGAGGAAAATACTTAGAGATAAAAGCATCTTTGCACTTGTTCCAAGAACCAATACTATTTTTGGCAAAAGACGAAAACCAAATTTTAGCACAACCTCTATGTGAAAACGGAAATAACTTCAATTTGACAATATTGTTATCCGTATCTTTCTTCTTTTGCATATCACACAAATCAACAAAAATGTTTAGATGAGTAGCGGCATCTTCACTAGGAAGGCCGGCGAATTGATCTTTCATAACAAGATTGAGCAAAGCAGCATTGATTTCACAAGACTCAACATCATTAAGAGGGGCAATCGGAGTACTAAGGAAATCATTATTATTGGTATTCGAGAAGTCACACAACTTGGTATTATCTTGTGCCATGGCAACAAGTAATCCAACACACAAGCAAACAGAAAAGCGGCTAGCGAAAAGAGAGGAGGAGATTGGGAAAGAGAGGGCGAATAAAACGGCAAGGGTGAATAGGGGGGAGAGGAAAACGAGAGGAAAATAATGTAAATGCGAGGGAGATGGGTTTGTGATGGGTACTTGGTATGTCTTGACTTGAGCGAAGACCTCCCCGACAACGACGCCAGAAATCCTTCTTGCTACGTCTTGAGCTAGCGTTGGTACTAACCGGAGGCCCAGCTCGTATTGCTATTTTTTTTGCCTATTTCAGTATTTCAAAGAAAAAGAATATCAAACAGAGTCCAAACGGAATGAAACCTTCGGGAGCATGATTTTTGGAACGAACGTGATCCGGAGGACTTGGAGTGCAAGCCAAGAAGCAGCCGAGGCGGCCACGAGATAGGAGGGCGCGCCCACCCCTCCTGGGCGCGCCCCCTGTATTTCCCTCACTTTTGAGAACCAAGGTATCAATCCAGTAGGAGGCTCCTCAAAAGTCCCACGCACCTACACAAACAACTGAGAACTCGCAACCAACGCAATAAAGGGGTTGTCAATCCCTTCACGGTCACTTACGAAAGTGAGATCTGATAGAGATAGTATGATAAGATAAATATATTTTAGGTATTTTATAATATAGATGCAGAAACTAAAGATGCAAATAAAAGTAAATTGAAAGCAAATACGATAAGAGATATACCCGGGGGCCATAGGTTTCACTAGAGGCTTCTCTCGAGATAGCATAAGTATTACAGTGGGTGAACAAATTACTATCGAGCAATTGATAGAAAAGCGCATAGTTATGAGATTATCTAGGCATGATCATGTATATAGGCATCACGTCCATAACAAGTAGACCGACTCCTACCTGCATCTACTACTATTACTCCACACATCGACCGACTCCTGCCTGCATCTAGAGTATTAAGTTCATAAGAACAGAGTAACGCCTTAAGCAAGATGACATGATGTAGAGGGATAAACACATGCAATATGATATAAACCCCATCTTGTTATCCTCGATGGCAACAATACAATACGTGTCTTGCAACCCTTTCTGTCACTGGGTAAGATCACCGCAAGATTGAACCCAAAGCTAAACACTTCTCCCATGGCAAGAAAGATCAATCTAGTAGGCCAAACCAAACTGATAATTCGAAGAGACTTGCAAAGATAACTCAATCATACATAAAAGAGTTCAGAGAAGATTCCAATATTATTCATAGATAAACTTGATCACAAACCCATAATTCATCGGATCTCGACAAACACACCGCAAAAAGAGATTACATCGAATAGATCTCCACAAGAGAGGGGGAGAACATTGTATTGAGATCCAAACAGAGAGAAGAAGCCATCTAGCTAATAACTATGGAACCGTAGGTCTGTGGTAAACTACTCACAACTCATAGGAGGGGAAAGGATGTTGATGTAGAAGCCCTCCGTGATCGATTCCCCCTCCGGCAGAGTGTCGGCGAAGGCTCCAAGATGGGATCTCGCGGATACAGAAGGTTACAGCGGTGGAAATTGTGTTTCGTGGTGCTCCTGGATGTTTTCGGGGTCCGTGGATATATATAGGAGGAAGAAGTACGTCGGTGGACGCCGGAGGGCCCCACGAGACAGGGGGCGCGCCCTAAGGGGGGGAGGGGGGCGCACTCCTATGTCGTGGGGCCCTCGGAGCTTTCTTGACTTGCACTCCAGGCTCTTCGGATCAGATTTGTTCTAAAAATAATGCTCCCGAAGGTTTCATTCCGTTTGGACTCCGTTTGATATTCCTTTTCTTAGAAATACCGAAATAGGCAAAAAACAGCAATATGGGCTGGGCCTCCGGTTGGTAGGTTAGTCCCAAAAATGATATAAATGTGTAGAATAAAGCTCATAAACATCCAAAAGGGGTAATATAATAGCATGGAACAATCAAAAATTATAGATACGTTGGAGACGTATCAAGCATCCCCAAGCTTAATTCCTGCTCGTCCTCGAGTAGGTAAATGATAAAAAGAGAATTTTTGATGTGGAATGCTACCTAGCATAATTCATAATGTAATTTTCTTTCATTGTGGCATGAATGTTCAGATCCAAATGAATACAAAATAAAAGTTCATAAAGACATAAGAAATAGTAATACTTCAAGCATACTAATCAAGGTAATCATGTCTTCTCAAAATAACATGGCTAAAGAAAGTTATCCCTACAAAATCATATAGTCTGGCTGTTGCTCTATCTTCATCACACAAAGTATTTAATCATGCACAACCCCGCAAGCCAAGCAATTGTTTCATACTTTAATAATCTCAAACTCTTTCAACTTTCACGCAATACATGAGCGTGAGCCATGGACATAGCACTATATGTGGAATAGAATGGTGGTTGTGGAGAAGACAAAAAGGAGAAGATAGTCTCACATCAACTAGGCGTATGAACGGACTATGGAGATGCCCATTAATAGATATCAATGTGAGTGAGTAGGGATTGCCATGCAACGGATGCACTAGAGCTATGAATATATGAAAGCTCAACAAAAGAAACTAAGTGGGTGTGCATCCAACTCGCTTGCTCACGAAGACCTAGGGCACTTTTGAGGAAGCCCATCATTGGAATATACAAGCCAAGTTCTATAATGAAAAATTCCCACTAGTATATGAAAGTGACAACATATGAGACTCTCTATCAGGAAGATCATGGTGCTATTTTGAAGCACAAGTGTGGAAAAAAAGATAGTAGCATTGTCCCTTCCCTCTTTTGCTCTCATTTTATTTTTTCTTTTTCTTTTTTTCTTTTTTTTCTTTCTTTGGCCTTTTTCTTTTTCTTTCTCTTTTTGGCCTTTCTCTTTTTTTTTTCTTTTTCTCTTTTTTTGTAAAGTCCGAAGTCTCATCCCGACTTGTGGGGGAATCATAGCCTTCATCATCCTTTCCTCACGAGGACAATGCTCTAATAATGAAGATCATCACACTTTTATGGATTTACAACTCAAAGCTAGAACAAAATATGACTCTATATGAATGCCTCCAGCGGTGTACCGGGATATGCAATGACTCAAGAGTGACATGTATGAAAATTATGAAGGTGGCCTTGCCACAAATACGATGTCAACTACATGATCATGCAAAGAGCAATATGACAAAAGTAATGTGTGTCATATGAACGGAACGGTGGAAAGTTGCATGGCAATATATCTCGGAATGGATATGGAAATGCCATAATAGGTAGGTATGGTGGCTGTTTCGAGGAAGGAGTATGGTGGGTGTATGGTACCGGTGAAAATTGTGCGACACAAGAGAGGCTAGCAATGGTGGAAGGGTGAAAGGGTGCGTATAATCCATGGACTCAACAGTAATCAAAAGAACTCATATACTTGTTGCAAAAATTTAGAAGTCATCAAAAATAAAAGCACTACGCGCATGCTCCTAGGGGGTTAGATTGGTAGGAAAAGACCATCGCTCGTCCCCGACCGCCACTCATAAGGAAGACAATCAATAAATAAAATTGTGCTCCAACTTCATCACAAAGCGGTTCACCATACGTGCATGCTACGGGAATCACAAACTTCAACACAAGCATTCTTCATAATCACCCAACTAGCATGACTTTAATATTACTACCTCCATATCTCAAAACAATTATCAAGTATCAAGTTGATCATAGCATCCAATTCACTTCCTATGATAGTTTTTATTATACCCAACTTGGATGCTCATCATTCTAGGACCAACTTTGTAACAATAGCAAATACCATGCTGTTCTAAAAGACTCTCAAAATGATATAAGTGAAGCATGAGAGACTAGCAATTTCTTCAAAATTAAGACACCACCGTCGTGCTCTAAAAGATATAAGTGAAGCACTAGAGCAAAAACTATCAAGCTCAAAAGATATAAGTGAAGCACATAGAGTATTCTAGCAAATTCTAATCAAATAGGCTTCTCCCAAAAGGTGTGTACAACAAGCATGATTGTGGTAAACTAAAAAGCAAAGACTAGTATAATACACGACGCTCCAAGCAAAACACATATCATGTGGCGAATAAAAATATAGCTCCAAGTAAAGTTACCAATGAACGAAGACGAAAGAGGGGATGCCTTCCTGGGGCATCCCCAAGCTTAGTCTTTTGGCTACTCTTGAATATCTTGGGGTGCCATGGGCATCCCCAAGCTTAGGCTCTTGCCACCCTTTATTCCATAGTCCATAAAGGCTTTACCCAAAACTTGAAAACTTCACAACACAAAACTCAACAGGAAATCTTATAAGCTCCATTAGTGAAAGAAAACAAAACCACCACATAAGGTACTGCAATCAACTCATTATTTATTTATTTTGGTGTTAAACCTACTGTATTCCAACTTCCTTATGGTTCATAAACTAATTTACTAGCCATAGATGCATTGAAATAAGCAAACAACACACGAAAAACAAAATCTGTCAAAAACAGAACAGTCTGTAGCAATCTGTAACTAACGCAAACTTCTGGAACTCTAAAAATCCTACCAAAATAGGACGTACTGGAAAATTTGTGTATTGATCAGCAGAAAAAAGATGCAATGCAAAATCATGTTTCTGTGATTTATTGAATTGTTTCTCGTGAGCGCAAAGTTTCTGTTTTTCAGCAGAATCAAATCAACTATCATCGTAGGTTATCCTATAGGTTCTACTTGGCACAAACACTAATTAAAAGATAAAAACACATCTAAACAGAGAGTAGATGCAAGATTTATTCCTAAATAGGAGCGAAAACAAAAAACATAAAGAAAAAATGGGTTGCCTCCCAACTAGCGCTATTGTTTAACGCCCCTAGCTAGGCATAAAAGCAAGGATAGATCTAACTAGTGCCATCTTTGGCACTTGATTCATAAGTAGCACGCATGATAGATTCATAAGGTAATTTGACTTTATTTCTTGGAAAGTGATCCATGCCTTTATTTAATGGAAATTGGAATCTAATGTTCCCTTCCTTCATATCAATAATCGCACCAATCGTTCTAAGGAAAGGTCTACCAAGAATAATAGGGCAAGAAAGATTGCAATCTATATCAAGAACGATAAAATCTACGGGCACCAAATTTCTATTTGCAACAATAAGAACATCATTGATCCTTCCCATAGGCTTTTTAATGGTGGAATCCGCAAGGTGCAAATTTAAAGAGCAATCATCAAGATCATGGAAACCTAGAATATCACATAAAGTTTTTGGAATCGTGGAAACACTAGCACCAAAATCACACAAAGCAAAACACTCATAATCTTTAATTCTAATCTTTATAGTAGGTTCCCACTCATCATTAAGTTTTCTCGGTATAGAAACTTCCAAATTCAGTTTTCATCATAAGATTGCAACAAGGCATCAACGATATGTTTGGTAAAAGCTTTATTTTGACTATAAGCATGAGGAGAATTAACAACGGATTGCAACAAGGAAATACAACCTTTTAAAGAGCAATTATCGTAATCAAATTCCTTGAAATCCGAGATAGTAGGTTCAATATTAGAAGTTGAAGATTCTCCAATCTCTCTTTTACCAATTTTAACATCACGATCTAAAGATTCCGAATTTTTGGGGCGCCTTCTAGGCAAAGTTGATTCATCATCACTCCCATAATCATCAAAATTCATCTTGCAAAACATAGATCTAATCGGAGACGCATCAATAACTTTAAGATCCTCGTCATTATTTTCATGTAGACTAGAAGAATATGCTTTTATAAAGCTTTCCTTTTTTGCACGCAATCTAGCGGTTCTTTCCTTGCACTCGTCAATGGAAATTCTCATTACTTTGAGAGACTCATTGATATCATGCTTAGGAGAAGAAGATCCAAGTTTAAGAGAATTAACATCAAGCGAAAGTCTATCAACGTTCCTAGCCAAATCATCAACTTTGAGCAATTTTTCTTCAAGCAAGGCATTAAAATTCTTTTGAGAAATCATAAATTGTTTCACACTATTCTCAAAATCAGAGGTCATCTTATTAAAATTACCATAAGAATTATTGTAGGAATTTCCATAATTATTAGAGGGATTACTAGGGAACGATCTAGTATTAAAATTTCCTCTATAAGCATTGTTTCCAAAATTATTCCTACCAACAAAACACACATCCATAGATTCATTATTATTCTCAATCAAGGAAGACAAAGGCATATCATTTGGATCAAGAGGAGTATTTTTAGTAGCAAACATCTTCATAAGTTCATCCATCTTTCCGCTCAAAACATTGATTTCTTCTATAACATGCACTTTTTTACTAGAAGATCTTTCGGTGTGCCATTGAGAATACTTAGCCACAATATTATCAAGCAATTTTGTAGCATCTCCTAATGTAATTTCCATAAACGTGCCTCCCACAGCCGAGTCTAAGAGATTTCTAGAGGCAAAGTTCAAACCAGCATAAATTTTTTGTATGATCATCCATAAATTCAAACCATGAGTAGGGCAATTGCGAAGCATCAATTTTATTCTTTCCCAAGATTGGGCAACATGCTCATGATCAAGTTGTTTAAAATTCATAATATCGTTCCTAAGAGTGATGATCTTAGCGGGAGGAAAATACTTAGAGATAAAAGCATCTTTGCACTTGTTCCAAGAATCAATACTATTTTTGGCAAAAGACGAAAACCAAATTTTAGCACAACCTCTATGTGAAAACGGAAATAACTTCAATTTGACAATATTGTTATCCGTATCTTTCTTCTTTTGCATATCACACAAATCAACAAAAATGTTTAGATGAGTAGCGGCATCTTCACTAGGAAGGCCGGCGAATTGATCTTTCATAACAAGATTGAGCAAAGCAGCATTGATTTCACAAGACTCAACATCATTAAGAGGGGCAATCGGAGTACTAAGGAAATCATTATTATTGGTATTCGAGAAGTCACACAACTTGGTATTATCTTGTGCCATGGCAACAAGTAATCCAACACACAAGCAAACAGAAAAGCGGCTAGCGAAAAGAGAGGAGGAGATTG
This sequence comes from Triticum aestivum, assembly GCF_018294505.1. Classification (NCBI taxonomy): domain Eukaryota; kingdom Viridiplantae; phylum Streptophyta; class Magnoliopsida; order Poales; family Poaceae; genus Triticum; species Triticum aestivum. Next base: position 709,959,044 of record NC_057807.1, read on the forward strand.
GGAAAGAGAGGGCGAATAAAACGGCAAGGGTGAATAGGGGGGAGAGGAAAACGAGAGGAAAATAATGTAAATGCGAGGGAGATGGGTTTGTGATGGGTACTTGGTATGTCTTGACTTGAGCGAAGACCTCCCCGACAACGGCGCCAGAAATCCTTCTTGCTACGTCTTGAGCTAGCGTTGGTTTTCCCCGAAGAGGAGAGGGTGATGCAGCAAAGTGTAGCGTAAGTATTTCCCTCAGTTTTGAGAACCAAGGTATCAATCCAGTAGGAGGCTCCTCAAAAGTCCCACGCACCTACACAAACAAACTGAGAAGTTGCAACCAATGCAATAAATGGGTTGTCAATCCCTTCATGGTCACTTACGTAAGTGAGATCTGATAGAGATAGTATGATAAGATAAATATATTTTTGGTATTTTATAATATAGATGTAGAAAATAAAGATGCAAATAAAAGTAAATTGAAAGCAAATACGATAAGGGATAGACCCGGGGGCCATAGGTTTCACTAGAGGCTTCTCTCGAGATATCATAAGTATTACGGTGGGTGAACAAATTACTGTCGAGCAATTGATAGAGAAGTGCATAGTTATGAGATTATCTAGGCATGATCATGTATATAGGCATCATGTCCATAACAAGTAGACCGACTCCTGCCTGCATCTACTACTATTACTCCACACATCGACCGACTCCTGCCTGCATCTAGAGTATTAAGTTCATAAGAACAGAGTAACGCCTTAAGCAAGATGACATGATGTAGAGGGATAAACACATGCAATATGATATAAACCCCATCTTGTTATCCTCGACGGCAACAATACAATACGTGTCTTGCAAGCCTTTCTGTCACTGTGTAAGATCACCGCAAGATTGAACCCAAAGCTAAACACTACTCCCATGGCAAGAAAGATCAATCTAGTAGGCCAAACCAAACTGATAATTCAAAGAGACTTGCAAAGATAACTTAATCATACATAAAAGAGTTTAGAGAAGATTCCAAAATTATTCATAGATAAACTTGATCATAAACCCACAATTCATCGGATCTTGACAAACACACCACAAAAAGAGATTACATCGAATAGATCTCCACAAGAGAGGGGGAGAACATTGTATTGAGATCCAAAAAGAGAGAAGAAGCCATCTAGCTAATAACTATGGACCCGTAGGTCTGTGGTAAACTACTCACAACTCATAGGAGGGGCAAGGATGTTGATGTAGAAGCCCTTCGTGATCGATTCCCCCTCTGGCAGAGTGCCGGCGAAGGCTCCAAGATGGGATCTCGCGGATACAAAAGGTTACAGCGGTGGAAATTGTGTTTCGTGGTGCTCCTGGATGTTTTCGGGGTCCGTGGATATATATAGGAGGAAGAAGTACGTCGGTGGACGCCCGAGGGGCCCATAAGACAGGGGGCGCGCCCTACAGGGGGGGCGCCCTCCTATCTCGTGGGGCCCTCGGAGCTTTCTTGACTTGCACTCCAGGCTCTTCGGATCAGATTTGTTCCCAAAATAATGCTCCCAAAGGTTTCATTCCATTTGGACTCCGTTTGATATTCCTTTTCTTCGAAATACTGAAATAGGCAAAAAACAACAATATGGGCTGGGCCTCCGGTTGGTAGGTTAGTCCCAAAAATGATATAAATGTGAAGAATAAAGCCCATAAATATCCAAAAGGGGTAATATAATAGCATGGAACAATAAAAAAATTATAGATACGTTGGAGACGTATCAACTTCACTTATATCTTTTGAGCTAGATAGTTTTTCCTCTAGTGCTTCACTTATAACTTTTAGAGCATGCCGGTGGTTTAATTTTGAAGAAATTGTTGATCTCTCATGCTTCACTTATAATATTTTGATATTTTAGAACAGCATGGTATTTGCTATGGTTATAAATTGGTCCTAGAATGATGAGCATCCAAGTTGGGTATAATAAAAACTATCATAGGAAGTGAATTGGATGCTATGATCAACTTGATACTTGATAATTGTTTGGAGATATGGAGGTAGTGATATTAAAGTCATGCTAGTTGGGTGATTATGAATTTAAAGAATGCTTGTGTTGAAGTTAGCAAGTCCCGTAGCATGCATGTATGTTTAAAGTTGTGTAACAAATTTGAAACATGAAGTGTACCTGGCTTGTGCATCCTTATGAGTGGCGGTCAGGGACGAGCGATGGTCTTTTCCTACCAATCTATCCCTCTAGGAGCATGCGCGTAGTGCTTGGTTTTTGATGACTTCTAAATTTTTGCAATAAGTATATGAGTTCTTTTGACTAATGTTGAGTCCATGGATTATACGCACTTTTACCTCTCCACCATTGCTAGCCTCTTTGGTACCGTGCATTGCCCTTTCTCACCTTGAGAGTTGGTGCAAACTTCACCGGTGCATCCAAACCCCATGATATGATACGCTCTATCACACATAAACCTACTTATATATTCCTCAAAACAGCCACCATACCTACCTATTTATGGCATTTCTATAGCCATTCCGAGATATATTGCCATGCAACTTTCCACCGTTCCGTTCATCATCGTCATGACATACATTACTTTTGTCATATTGCCATTGCATGATCATGTAGTTGACATCGTATTTGTGGCAAAACCACTGATAACCCACAAGTATAGGGGATCGCAACAGTTTTCGAGGGTAGAGTATTCAACCCAAATTTATTGATTCGACACAAGGGGAGACAAAGAATATTCTCAAGTATTAGCAGCTGAGTTGTCAATTCAACCACACCCAAAAACTTAGTATCTGCAGCAAAGTGTTTAGTAGCAAAGTAATATGATCGTGGTGGTAACGGTAACAAAAGTAAAGACATCAAAAGTAATGTTTTTGGTATTTTGTAGTGATTGTAACAGTAGCAACGGAAAAGTAAATAAGCGAGAACCAGTATATGGAAAACTCGTAGGCACCGGATCAATGATGGATAATTATGTCGGATGTGGTTCATCATGTAAAAGTCATAACATAAGGTGACATAGAACTAGCTCCAGTTCATCAATGTAATGTAGGCATGTATTCCGAATATAGTCATACGTGCTTATGGAAAAGAACTTGCATGACATCTTTTGTCCTACCCTCCCGTGGCAGCAGGGTCCTATTGGAAACTAAGGGATATTAAGGCCTCCTTTTAATAGAGAACTGGAACAAAGCATTAGCACATAGTGAATACATGAACTCCTGAAACTATGGTCATCACCGGGAGTGGTACCGATTATTGTCACTTCGGGGTTGCCGGATCATAACACATAGTAGGTGACTATAGACTTGCAAGATAGGATCAAGAACACACATATATTCATGAAAACATAATAGGTTCAGATCTGAAATCATGGCACTCGGTCCGTAGTGACAAGCATTAAGCATATCAAAGTCAAAGCAACATCAATCTCAAAACATAGTGGATACTAGGGATCAAACCCTAACAAAACTAACTCGATTACATGATAAATCTCATCCAACCCATCACCGTCCAGCAAGCCTACGATGGAATTACTCACGCACGGCGGTGAGCATCATGAAATTGGTGATGGAGGATGGTTGATGATGATGACGACGACGAATCCCCCTCTCCGGAGCCCCGAACGGACTCCAGATCAGCCCTCCCGAGAGAGATTAGGGCTTGGCGACGGCTCCGTATTGTAAAACACGATGATTTCTTCTCTCTGATTTTTTTCTCCCCGAAAGCCAATATATGGAGTTGGAGTTGGCGTCGGAGGGCCACCAGGGGGCCCACGAGGTAGGGGGCGCGCCTAGGGGGGGCACCCCCACCCTCGTGGATAGGGTGTGGGCCCCCTGGTCTTCATCTTTGGCGAGGATTTTTTATTGTTTTTTCTAAGGTGTTCCGTGGAGTTTCAGGTCATTTCGAGAACTTTTATTTTATGCACATAAAACAACACCATGGCAATTCTGTTGAAAACAACGTCAGTCCGGGTTAGTTCCATTCAAATCATACAAGTTAGAGTCCAAAACAAGGGCAAAAGTGTTTGGAAAAGTAGATACGACGGAGATGTATCAAGTCCCCCAAGCTTAAACCCTTGCTTGTCCTCAAGCAATTCAGTTGACAAACTAAAAAAGAAAAAGAAAAACTTTTACAAACTCTGTTTGCTCTTGTCGTTGTAAACATGAAAAGCCAGCATTCAAGTTTCAGCAATATTACGAACTAATCATACTCACAATAACACGTAGGTCTCCCAATTACTCATATCAATAGAATAATCAGCTAGCGAGCCATAATAGCAAAACTCAGATGACAACACTTTCTCAAAATAATCATAACACGATATGGTATCTCTCTAGCCCTTTCTGAGACCGCAAAACATAAATGCAGAGCACCTTTAAAGATCAAGGACTGACTAAACATTGTAATTCATAGTAAAAGAGATCCAGTCAAGTCATACCCAATATAAACCAATTATAATGAATGCAAACAACAGTGTGCTCTCCAGCGGGTGCTTTTTAATAAGAAGGATGATGACTCAACATAAAAGTAAATAGACAGGCCCTTCGTAGAGGGAAGCTGGGATTTGTAGAGGTGCCAGAGCTCGGTTTTAAAATAGAGATTGAATAACATTTTGAGCGGCATACTTTTGCTGTCAACGCAACAACTATGAGATGACGATATGTTCCATGCTAAACAAATTATAGGTGGTTCCCAAACCGAATGGTAAAGTTTATACTCCCCCTCCTCCACAAGCATCAATCCATGGCTTGCTCGAAACAACGAGTGCCTCCAACATTCAACGGGTCCCAGGGGGAGTTTTGTTTGCAGTTATTTTGATTTAGTTTGCATAAAGCATGGGACTGGGCATCCCAGAGACCAACCATTTTTCTCGTGAATGAGGAGCGGAGTCCACTCCTCTTAAGAATAACCGGCTAACATGGAAGATAAGGGTAGCCCTAGTTGAAACATGAGCTGCTCGAGCATACAAAACAGAATTTCATTTGAAGGTTTAGAGTTTGGCACATACAAATTTACTTGGAAGGGTAGGTAGATACCGCATATAGGAAGGTATAGTGGACTCATATGGAACAACTTTGGGGTTTAAGGAGTTTGGATGCACAAGCAGTATTCCCGCTTAGTACAGGTGAAGGCTAGCAAAAGACTGGGAAGCGACCAACTGAGAGAGCGACAACAGCCGTAAACATGCATTAAAATTAATTTACACCGAATACAAGCATGAGTAGGATATAATCTACCATGAACATAAATATCATGAAGGCTATGTTGATTTGGTTCAACTACATGCGTGAACATGTGCCAAGTCTAGTCACTCAATTCATTTAAAGGAGGATACCATCCCATCATACCACATCATAATCATTCTAATAGCATGTTGGCACGCAAGGTAAACCATTATAACTCATAACTAATCAAGCATGGCACAAGCAACTATAATCTCTAAATGTCATTGCAAATATGTTTACTGATGCACAAGAAGAACGGGAATATTTTTGGGTTTTTCCTTTTTAATTACTACAACAAAGAAATAAACTACTACTATTTTTTTGGTTTTTTCTTAAGGTTTATCAAACACATAAGAAGAAAGCAGGAAAAAGAAAATAAACTAGCATGGATATTACAGTGAAAGAGTATGAGCACCGACATCTGGCAATGAGTGTGTGTGAACATAAATGTAATGTCGGTGGGAAATACGTACTCCCCCAAGCTTAGGCTTTTGGCCTAAGTTGGTCTATTGCCAGGGATAGCCTGGCGGATACCCGTTGGTGAAGCTGGGATCGTACTGTGACGAAGAAGGCTCCGGCTGCCACTGGCTGGCAACCTCCTCTGGATCCCAAGAATAAACAGATAGTCGTGGAGGCTCATCTTGTGGCTCTGGTTCCGGGACTGGTGCAGGATTCCGATAGGCTTGAACAGCCGACCACGAAACGATGTGAGGTCCTGCAGATAAATTAAACAAAGAAGGAGCAAGCAAAGTAATAGTCTCAGGGTGATGTATATCAAAGTATAATTTGTATGTGAGCTCCCCTTCGTGACTCTTAACAAGAAAATCATGCGCTATCATACTCTTATAATCTAAATAAGCACGGGGCAGTGCTGTTTCTTCTTTCTCCTCATGCCTAATAGGTATTTCAAAATGTTCAGCTAGGCGTGAAGCATAAATGCCTCCAAAGATGGGGCCCTTAGTACGGTTCAGACTCAACCATCTAGCAACAATTCCACTCATACTAACAGAGTTATTGCCGTATAAACTATGGAACAAAATAATAATATCAGGAATACTAAGGTTCCCACAGTTTCCGCGTCCAATTAATCAACGACTAGCAAATAAGGCAACATAGCGTAAAACAGGAAAATGTATGCTAGTGATCCTTGCATCAGAAACCTTCCTGGTTTCTCCCACAGTGATAGTGTTAATAAAAGCTTCTACTTCATTACGGTGGGGTTCATCTAAGGTGCCCTCAAAGGGTATTCTACAAACCTCGCAGAATTCAGCTAATGTCGTCTCTTTAACAACGTCATATAAATGAAATTCTACTGTTGGAGGTGATTTCTTAGGGAAAAAGTAGAAGTTTTGCACCAAAGTATTTGTGAGTAAGAGATACTGATGACGTTGGTCGCGGAGGAAGTCGATGAGGCCGGCGTTCTCAATCAATAAATAGAAATCCTCATAGATCTCGGCTCTCCTCAAAAAGTCATCGGAAGGCCATTCACACGACCGGACCTCCGTGGTGCAAGGCAAATTAAATTTGGGCTTCTGCTCTTCTTCCTTTTGTTTTTTCTTTCGAGCTTCAGCTTGATGAGCCCCTCAAAAGTCTCTTCATAATTTTCTGAAACAATCTGAAATTTTTAGTAACTTCAAATAAATGTGAACCAACTTCAATAAAATTGATAGCAACAACTCCTACAAGTGCCTAGAGCCTATATAAAGCATTGGAACTACTTGGAACCATATAAATTTGACATGCAAGCTCAAGAACATGGTCACCTATGCAGCACAAATTTGCAATGAATAAAGCACTAGAACAAAAACTAATTGGACCAATGGAGGAGTCACATACCAAGGAACAATCTCCCCAAGCAGTTTTGTGAGAGGTGCTTTGAGCAAGGAGATCGAAAATCACAGCAACGAGGGCTGGAACTCGTGCTTGAGTTGGTTTTCCGTGTTTGTGTGAGGCAGAGGAAGAAGATGGGTGCAGGAATAAGTGGAGGAGGGCCACCGTGGGCCCACGAGGTAGGGGGCGCGCCAAGGGGGGTTAGGGCGCGCCCTCCACCCTCGTGACCAGGTGGCAGCTCCCCCCGCGGTGATTTTTGCAAAGTAAATCCTCAAATATTCCCGAAAAAATCATATTAAATTTGCATGGCATTCTGAGGACTTTTATTTTTGGAATATTTTTATATTGCACGGATAAGTCAGGAGACAGACAGAAAAATACTATTTTACTTTATTTCTACTAAATAACAGAAAATGTAAAGAAGGTACAGAAGGTTGTGCTTCTAGTTTCATTCATCTCATGCTCATCAAAAAGAATCCACTAACAAGGTAGATCAAGTCTTGTTAACGAACTCATTCCGATAATCATGGAACCGGAGAAATTTCGAATAGCACTAAGTTACCTCAATGAGGATATGAAAATCCCCAACAGTAAGAATATCATACTTTTTCTTGACAGTAGGGAGAGGAAATTCAAAACCTCCAAATATAATCGATGAAAATTTTCCAATAGAGCTGATACTATAAACTTGAGGTTGTTTCCTCGGGAAGTGTACCGTGTGCTCATTGCCATTAACATGAAAAGTGACATTGCCTTTGTTGCAATCAATAACAGCCCCTGCAGTACTAAGGAAAGGTCTTCCAAGAATAATAGACATACTATCATCCTCGGGAATATCAAGAATAACAAAGTCCGTTAAAATAGTAACATTTGCAACCACAACAGGCACATCCTCACAAATACCGACAGGTATAGCAGTTGATTTATCAGCCATTTGCAAAGATATTTTAGTAGGTGTCAACTTATTCAAGTCAAGTCTACGATATAAAGAGAGAGGCATAACACTAACACCGGCTCCAAGATCACATAAAGCAGTTTTAACATAATTTCTCTTAATGGAGCATGGTATAGTAGGTACTCCAGGATCTCCAAGTTTCTCTGGTATTCCACCCTTAAAAGTATAATTAGCAAGCATGGTGGAAATTTCAGCTTCAGGTATCTTTCTTTTATTAGTAATAATATCCTTCAGCATAAAGATTTGTTTTGAGCACATCAGTTAATCATACGCAAAAAGATGGGTCTAATCATTTCAGCAAAGCGCTCAAAATCCTCATCATCCTTTTTCTTGGATGGTTTCGGAGGAAAAGGCATGGGTTTCTGAAACCATGGTTCCCTTTCTCTACCATGTTTCCTAGCAACGAAGTCTCTTTTATCATAACATTGATTCTTTGATTGTGGGTTATCAAGATCAACAACAGGTTCAACTTCTACATCATTATCATTACTAGGTTAAGCATCAACATGAACATCATCATTAACATTTTCACTAGGTTCATGTTCATCACTTGATTGTGTTTTAGCATCAGAAATAGAGACATAATTTGGATTTTCAGGTGGTTCAGCAATAGGTTCGCTAGAAGTTTGCAAAGTCCTATCATTTTTTTTCTTCCTCTTAGAAGACCTAGGTACATCAATATTATTTCTCTGAGAATCTTGCTCGATTCTCTTAGGGTGGCCTTCAGGATACAAAGGTTCCTGAGTCATTCTACCAGTTCTAGTAGCCACTCTAACAACATAATCATTTTTCTTACTATTCATTTCATCAAGCACTTCTTTCTGAGCTTTAAGTACTTGTTCTACTTGAGTGGTAACCATAGAAGCATGTTTGCTAACAAGTTTAAGTTCACCTCTAATATCAGCCATATAATCACCCAAACGTTTAATCATATAAGCATCTTGTTTTAATTGTCTACCAAAATAAGCATTAAAGTCATCTTGCTTAAACATAAAGTAATCAAACTCATCCAAGCACTAACTAGCATGGAACTTCAGCTTTATCATATCTACAGAGAGAATTTACCTTACTACCTGTGTCGGGATATTGGGAGGTTCTTCAGTAAATAAGTAATTGAGATCATATACTTCTTCAACAGGTGGTAAATTAAGACCATGTATTTCTTCAATAGGAGGTAAATTCTTAACATCTTCAACTTTAATACCTTTTTCTTTCATATATTTCTTTGCCTCTTGCATATCTTCGGGACTGAGAAATAGAACACCTCTCTTCTTCAGAGTTGGTTTAGGAATAGGCTCAGTAATTGGCTCTGGAGCTGGCTCAATAGGTGGCTCAGGAGGTGCCCAATTATTTTCATTTGTCAACATATTATTCAATAGAATTTTAGCTTCATCCGGTGTTCTTTCCCTGAAAAGAGAACCAGCACAACTATCCAGGTAATCTCTGGAAGCATCATTTAGTCCATTATAAAAGATATCAAGTATTTCAGGTTTCTTAAGAGGATGATCAGGCAAAGCATTAAGTAACTTGAGAAGCCTTCCCCAAGCTTGTGGGAGACTCTCTTCTTCAATTTGCACGAAGTTGTATATTTCCCTCAAAGCAGCTTGTTTCTTATGAGTAGGGAAATATTTAGCAAAGAAGTAATAAATCATATCCTAGGGACTTTGCACACAACCAGGATCAAGAGAATTAAACCATATCTTAGCATCACCCTTTAATGAGAAAGGAAATATTTGAGTAAATAAAGGTAGCACGATCTCTCATTATTAGTAAACAGGGCATCTATATCATTTATCTTAGTAAGATGTGCCACAACAGTTTCAGATTCATAGCCATAAAAAGGATCAGTTTCAACCAAAGTAATTATATGTGGATCAACAGAAAAATCATAATAATCCTTATCGGGAACACAAATAGGTGAAGTAGCAAAAGCAGGGTCAGGTCTCATTCTATCTCTAAGAGATTCTTTACTCCATTTAACTAGCAACCTCTTAAGTTCATATCTATCCTGGCAAGCAAAAATAGCTGCAGAAGATTCTGCATCAAAAAGATAACCCTCAGGAATAGCAGGCATATTCTCATCATCACTATCATCATCGTATTCAGGTTCAATAATTTCTCTTTCTCTAGACCTAGCAATTTGCTCATCAAGAAATTCACCAAGGGGCACAGTAGTATCAAGCATAGAAGTAGTTTCATCATAAGTATCATGCATAGCAGAAGTGGCATCATCAATAACATGCGACATATCAGAATTCATAGCAGTAGCAGGTTTAGGTGTCGCAAGCTTACTTATAACCGAAGGAGAATCTAGTGCAGAGCTAGATGGCAGTTCCTTACCTCCCCTCGTAGTTGAGGGAAAAATAATAGTTCGATCATCTTTCAAGTTCTTCATAGTGTCCAGCAGATATAAATCTAGAGTGACTCAAGGAATAGAGCTATGCTCCCCGGCAACGGCGCCAGAAAAAGGTCTTGATAACCCACAAGTATAGGGGATCGCAACAGTTTTCGAGGGTAGAGTATTCAACCCAAATTTATTGATTTGACACAAGGGGAGCTGTCGGTGTCAAAACTGGCGGATCTCGGGTAGGGGATCCCGAACTGTGCGTCTAGGCGGATGGTAATAGGAGACAAGGGACACGATGTTTTTACCCAGGTTCGGGCCCTCTTGATGGAGGTAAAACCCTACTCCTACTTGATTAATATTGATGATATGGGTAGTACAAGAGTAGATCTACCACAAGATCAGAGAGGCTAAACTCTAGAAGCTAGCCTATGGTATGATTGTTGTTCGTCCTACGGACTAAAACCCTCCGGTTTATATAGACACCGAAGAGGGCTAGGGTTACACAGAGTCAGTTACAATGGGAGGAGATCTACATATCCGTATCGCCAAGCTTGCCTTCCACGCCAAGGAATGTCCCATCCGGACACGGGACGAAGTCTTCAATCTTGTATCTTCATGGTCCGGGAGTCTGGCCAAAGGTCATAGTCCGGCCATCCGGACACCCCCTAATCTGGGACTCCCTCAGTAGCCCCTGAACCAGGCTTCAATGACGACGAGTCCGGCGTGCAAATTGTCTTCGGCATTGCAAGGCGGGTTCCTCCTCCGAATACTTCACGGAAGATGTTGAACACAAGGATAGTGTCCGGCTCTGCAAAATAAGTTCCACATACCACCGTAGAGAGAATAATATTCGTACAAATCCAATCAGGTGACGTATTCTGCAGCGTGACATCATGCCACGGCCAAGCCTTTATTCAAATCGTTTTACTGTCCCACCTCAGTGCGTTTAGCGAGGCGGTTTCTTTGGCACGTCTTGTCAAAGCAGAGATCATGTCCCCTTATTCCGGGATTCTCATCAACACGGGCATGGGTAACCCAACCGTGCCATTGGTATGACTTCTTAATTGAAAGTGAGTCCCAAACGGGCACGGGGAGGGCTCTTGGTATTCAACCTCTTTATAAAGAGACCAAGGCTCGACTCCTTTCTTTCAATCCAATCAAATCCGCCTCTCGCCTTGAGTTCCAACACCCAAAGCTCCAGATTCAGGCGCTTCGGACCTTCGACGATGTCTGGCTCCGACCTTCAAGTCTGGTGGATGCCTTCCTCCGTTATGGAAGAAGACTGTTAAAGCTAAGAGACGCCAGGTATCTAACCGGCGAAATCATGCATAGGCTGCCTGCTCACGGGCAGGTCATTCCCACTCCCAAGCCCGGTGAGAGCGTGGTGTTCGCGTCTCACTTCCTTCGGGGGCTAGGCTTCCGGATTGACCCCTTTGTGAGGGGGCTCATGTTTTACTACGGGCTGGAATTTCACAACTTAGCTCCGGAGTCCATCCTCCATATCTCATCGTTCATTGTCATGTGGGAGGCCTTCCTCCATATTACTCCTCACTTCGGATTGTGGCTCAAAACCTTCAAAGTAGAGCCGAAGATGATCAAGGGGCAGCACGCGGAGTGCGGAGGTGCTGTTATGAGCAAGATTGCCGATGCTCCATGGCCCGAGGGCTCTTTTCAAGAGGAGTTCGGCTTGTGGCAACAAGAGTGGTTTTATACCACAGCTCCCAGGGGCACCAAATGGGTGGTGCCTCCTGCCTTTCGCTCGGGTCCCCCACCACAACTGGCGTCATGGGTCAATAAAGGGCTTAAATGGGGGCCATCCAAGGATGTGCCCTTGTTGCAGGGCCACATTCGAGATCTCCTAGAAAGAGATATCAATCTGGCCGTAGTGACACAGGTTATGTTGATTCGTCGCGTCCTGCCCTGCAAACACCGTCCCCTCCGTCTGTGGGAGTTTAATCCGGAAGGACCACGAGCTCTCCAACATTTTATGGGCGCGACGCCCATGGAGAAGCATAAATTGTTCTTCGGATCACAAGCAATGTGTCCGGACTTGTCCGAGGACGCAGGTCTGAGCTGCCATCGCCCGGATACTCAAGTAAGTAGCCCTGTACCCGGACACGCTATCCGTACATTTATCATAAAATTGCCCTCAAAAGAGCTATCCTTTAAACATGAGTGGATAGCGAAAGCAAAGCTTATCAGGTGTCCGACCCCCCTCCCGAGACCACGCCGAATCCCGTGTTGACCAGGATACTGAAGATTGCGCCTTTGGAAGAAGGCGAAGAGGGGAACAAAGAAGCTACCGCTTCCGTGAAGGAGGCTGTCAGGAAAGGAGGAATCGAGAATTCCTCTATCCAAGGAAAGAAGAGGACCGCCTCTGACGACCCGGAGGCGATGGCCTCAAAGCGGGGGAAGAAGTCTTCGTCAGAGGGTCCGGCGTCGGAGGGTGCCCCGGACGCATTGCGCCCCCAAGGGGATCAGCTCTCCACCGAGCCGTAAGTAAAGAGAGGGGTTTTAAAAGGAGAGACATCCCCGTTTTATTTATAAGGAAGATAACCAAAATTTTACCTTGTAGTTCGGAGCTCAACCCTTCTCAGCAGAGCTCATCTTTAGGGGATCTTTGTCCGGAGATGATGGAGAGCGGAACGCCTCCCCCAGCTATACCGTCTTGTGAGGCGGGTGACCCCGAGGTGTCATCTCGGAGGGTTTCTCCGAATCCGGCCTTCGAAAAAGGTCTTCGGACGAGTCCGGCACCGTCCGGTGCACGGTCGGAGGAGCTGAAGGGTCTGCTCGGGCGAGCGTCTATCTTAGAAGAACATCGTGTGTTGATGAATATGGTGATTAAAAGGATTTCATCCTTGGAAAGCGGATTTAATGAGGCCGCCAGGAGTTTACTGACAGGTTTTGAGGTACGCGAAATGATGTACCTTTTGACAGATCCACATATATAAAATGCGCCCTGTATAGATAGTAGCCCCTGAGACTCTGTGCGTTGTCAAAAATGACGGCGCGCAGAGGATCATAATCCCAGGTATAATATGTCGCCTTTCCTATGTAGGTGGCGAAGTGTTCGGTGGCTAGCCGGACTGATGAATTTGCCGAGCTAAAGCAGCAACTTTATGTGGCAGATGCTAACATCGCGCTTGTCAACGAGCGGCTGGACGAGGCACAAGGTATGTAATGTCTCCGAAGACATCTGGTAAGAGGAGCTTGATGCTCGTACCTTATAACATGTGTGCTTAATGCAGATGGTGCCGCTGCCATGGAGAACCTTCGGGCGGAACTTGCCCGAGCCAAGGAGCAAGCCAGGAAAAGCGATGCGGCTGCCTTAAAGGCAGCTGAAGAGCTAAAAGCCGAACAGGCTACTCACTGCCAGAGCAAGAAGGAAATGGCCGAGATGGCTGTAAAATTGAAGAATGCTGCCGACCGCTGCAAGCTTCTTGAAAAAGAAGATAGGGTGGCACAGAAGGACCTAGAAAAGGTCACTGCCGAGGCCAAGGATACTCGCTCTGCAATGAGAGCTATGAAGGAGGAGCTACGTCAGGCCGGAGATATCACGGCTGGAAAGCCCTATATGCTGCGGATGAAGTTCGGGGATCCTAAATATGCTCCATTGGACTGGAAGTGGAGTGCGGCGAACACTTATCTGGATTTGGCGGCGAGTGCCGCGGACGCGACCGAACATTTCTGGGGTCTAGATGACCACGAATTGGAAGAACTTTTTTGGTCGCAGTTCCACAATCCAGAGTGCCCACTTTCGTTATCCAGTCATTTGGCCGCATGGGCGGAGCTGAACAGGTTATCTCGACTCGCCATGAAGCATGTTGTGAGTCATCTGTGGCCGAAAAGGCCCGAGCCGAAGAGTTATTTTAGCTTGGTGCAGCAGTTCCTTGGTGCGGTGCCGCATATTGATGCAATGAAGAGGTCAGCGTGCATAGAGGGTGCACAAATGGCTCTTGCCCGTGTCAAGACATACTGGGCGGAGATGAAGGCCAGTGCTGTTGCGTCCCAAGATTTGGACGAAAGCCGAGTACCTGCCGAGCACTATTTTGGGGAAGTTCTGCAGGGCGCTCGTTTAATAGAAACGCAGTGCTCGAAGGATGTTATGTTCGAATAACATGTATCATTGTAAAACAATGTTTCGATGGCATATAAGAGCTTTTTATACTTGTGATTTCAAGGATTAGAATACCTCCTGTGCGACCGTTAATGTATATGTGTATATAACCTGAAAGATGGCAGTCGTTGGCTTCAGCCCCCACGCATATAATGTGGGGGTGTTCACAGAAGGCGCATCTTCACACTTGATCCAACGTCTTGGTCCTATAAAGGAGGTGATAGCGCAGCGGACTATGCAACCGGACTATAATGCTTTATCACTTTCACTTAGCCATAGGAGTTTGACAGTGGGGCTACTGAATAGCCCCTAGGGGCACCGCGCTTGCCCGAATTCGGGGCGCGTGTGTGCCTGACCGGGAAACGACCCTTCGTTAATGCGGAGGAATCCTAAAGATTCCGGCAAGTCATCAAGTGGTTGACCAGTATCTCGCTATATCATGACATTCAGTTTTCCGCTTTCTCTACTGAGGTGCTCGCGTGGCCGAACCGGGGCACAATCGCAGTAGTTCTCCTGGTGCCGCCTTAGCCGATAGAGCGGAACATAAGGCAGCAAAACACAGGAGCCGGGCAAACCCAACATTTGACCAAAGACATGATTCGGAGCTGATGCATATAAGGCCAAACTCGTGCCGCCGAACACTCCCTAAGGTATTCGGTCTTTATGAAAACGGGCTGAACAAAAGCCCTTGGTAAGAAGCCCCTGGTGTCCAGGTACGCGCAAAATTCTGGCGTGGCCACATGCCAAGACGCCAGCGTCCTCCTCGGTTATAACAAAAAACCGGGGGGATGTTATCAACAAGAGACAGTAAAAAAGGTTTACGTAGGGTCTTAATCTGAAAAGAATCCTTGAAACGGGTCCCTACTGCACGTCTGCCCATGTGTCTCCGTTGTGCCGTATCCTAGACGGATGTAACACGGTGTTCATCTGTAAAAGAGAGGAACTTAGTTGAAAACAATCGTGCGAGAAATCTATGTTGCATTAAATAAACAAAGTATAATACAGAAAATGGGTAGAATTGAGCTTTATTGTCTCTGGTGTAAACGCGTGAAGCCCCTTGTACAGGCGTATGCGGCTAGCAAGCCTTTGTATGTTTATGCTGGACTCGTCGAGCCATGTCCGGTGTCTTGAACGACCTATTTAGGTGCTTTAACTAGTAAAGCTGGTTTAGTGTGCGGCTGTCAAGGCAGCCGCACCATCGTCCGCGCTCGAGTAACACTCGATACTTCCCTTTAATGAGATGATGCCTCGCGGACCGGGCATTTTAAGTGTAAGGGATGCATAATGTGGTATTGCGTTAAAGCGGGCGAAAGCTTCGCGTCCCAATAGTGCTTGATAGCTACTTATGAATGGGGCGATGTGGAAGGTTAGCTTTTCGCTTCGGAAGTTGTCGGGGGAGCCGAACATAACTTCTAACAAGAGGGAACCCGTACAATGGGTATCCAGGCCTGGAGTTACCCCTTGAAAGGAAGTGTTGCCATGGCGAATTATTGTTGGGTTTATCCCCATTTTGCGGATTGTGTCCTGGTGTAGCAGGTTTAGATCACTGCCGCCGTCCATTAGGACTTGTGTAAAGTGGAGTCCATCAATTATCGGATCTAATACCAAGGTAGTCCAGCCTGCGTTCTGGATACTTCTAGAGTAATCCTGATGATCGAAGGTGATTGGTTGTAACAACCAGTGGTGGGACTCCTCTGGGACAGGCTGTATGGTGCGTATCTCCATGGGTGCCACTCTGTTTTCCCCTTTTGTCACATGAAGTGAATTTACTGTTTTGACTTCTTGCGGGAACTTCTTTTGTTCTCCGGTGCTCTGCTTGTGGGGTCGTCGTCGTCCTTGCTTGGTATGCCGAGCCCCTTGTGTTCGGCGTTGAGTTTGCCGGATTGCTTGAAGACCCAACAATCTCTGTGGGTGTGGTTTGCAGGCCTCCCGGGGGTACTGTGGATTTGGCATATTTTGTCCAAGATTTTCTTGATGTTAGATAGCTTGTCCCTATTATCTTTGGGGGCGGCTTTTTCTGATTTTGTCGAGAGCTTTTGAATGCGGCGTTGACTGCCGTGCTCTTCGGACTGTTATCCTTGATCTGGCGCTGTTCCTTACTACGACGCGGTTTCCCGTTTCCATCTCTGACTTCGGATGTACTTGGGTCGCTGGTGCTGCTTCTTGCCAACCAGCTATCTTCTCGTGCGCAAAAGCGGGTCATGAGGCTTGTCAATGCAGCCATTCTTCTTGGCGTTTCTTGGCCGAGGTGTCTGGCGAGCCATTCGTCTGGAACGCTATGTTTGAAAGCTGCTAGGGCTTCGGCGTCCGGACAGTCGACTATCTGATTCTTTTTAGTAAGAAATCTGTTCCAGAGTTTCTGGGCTGACTCTCCGAGTTGTTGAGTTATATGACTTAGATTGTCTGCATCCGGAGGTCGGACATAGGTCCCTTGAAAAATTTGCCCGAAAAGCATCCTCGAGCTCTTCCCAATTTCCTATGGTGTTTTCGGGAAGGCTTTTAAGCCAATGCCGGGCTGGCCCTTTGAGCTTGAGGGGTAAGTATTTTATGGCGTGGAGGTCATCTCCTCTAGCCATGTGTATGTGGAGGATATAATCCTCAATCCAGACTCCAGGGTCTGTTGTTCCGTCGTATGCCTCTATGTTTACGGGCTTGAATCCCGCTGGAAATTCATGGTCCAGCACCTCATCGGTGAAACATAGGGGATGTGCGGCGCCCCTGTATTTGGGTGTGCCGCGATGTTCGGATATTTGTTGCGTCGCATTGCTTACTAGAGCTTGCTTTCTTGGCCCGTAGATAGATCTGGTTGGGCCATCTTTTTGATGCGAATCCTTGTGCGGATCACGTGCCGGATTGAGTGCGGTGCCCTTTGCCGCTCTATGTCGGTCATGGGGTCGTCTATCCGATCTGCTAGCTTCCTTGTTTTTTGACCGTGGGGGCTCTAAGGCCTTCTCATCAAATTCCGGTAGTAAATTTCACATCGGATAGCTCTTTGTGTGGTGACTGTCGCCGTACTTGTGTGTGGTGTTGAGTACTTTGCCCCATCTGATTCTGAGTGCATCTTCCGCTATTTTGAGCTTCCGCTTCTACTTTTTCAGGCTACGCGCAGTGGCGACGAGCCTTTGGTGGAGGTTCTTCTGCTCCAGCAACTTGTCCAGCGTGAGGTTGTCCGGACTATTATCTTCGGCGGGGACGGGTTGTTCGGTTTGTTTATCCAAGTTGCCCTGTTCGGATGGTTGCTCGACGGCATGTTCGTCGTCCGCCGGTTCACCCTGCTCTATGGCTGGGTCTCTGTCGAGGTGGGGTTTGGCGCGGCTCTTACGCCGCTGCTTTGATTTCTTTTCGAGGGAACGATCCCTCGTTGCGCCCTTTTGATCCTCGTCGTTGCTTCTTTTGGGTGTGTCCACCATGTACACATTGTCCAGTGCCCTGTAGGCATTGGTTCTTGGTCGTCTCCTTCATCGGTGTCCATACCCTCGATGTCTTCGGAGTCGAAGTCGAGCATGTCGGTTAAATCATTGACAGTGGCTACGAAGTGGGTGGTGGGTGGGCTTCGAATTTCTTCGTCGTACGCATCCCAACCTTGCTGACCATAGTCCGGCCAGGGCTCTTCTAATAGAGAGAGAGAGAGACTTTAGTGAATTCAGGATGTCGCCAAAGGGCGAGTGCTGAAAGATGTCCGCGGCGGTGAACTCCATGATCGGAGCCCAATTGGGTTTGATCGGAAGGGGTGCGGAAGATTCGGAGTACAGAAAGGAGTCCGGCACCTTGGAGTCACGAGCTTCGCAAAGGACAAGGCTGGTATTCGGTTCGATCGCCGTAGAGATTGTAGCCCCCGAGGTGGTGTCCAGCCACCCGTCCTCGATCAGCGCAGTCGGCTCCGATCTAAGGGTCGGAGCAGACACCTGAGCGGCCTTCTGGACACTGTCCGGCGGCAGAGCTAGATCATGCCCATCATGACAGTGCGGCGCGCTCGGCTATGGCTCGAATCCGTCGTAGATCAAGTCTCCACGGATGTCAGCCGTGTAGTTCAAACTTCCAAATCTGACCTGATGGCCAGGGGTGTAGCTTTCAATCTGCTCCAGATGGCCAAGCGAATTGGCCCGCAGTGCAAAGCCGCCGATTACGAAGATCTGTCCGGGGAGAAAAGTCTCACCCTGGACCGCATCGTTGTTGATGATCGGAGGAGCCATCGGGCCTAAAGGTGACGACACAGAGGAACTCTCAATGAAAGCACCAATGTCGGTGTCAAAATCGGCGGATCTCGGGTAGGGGGTCCCGAACTGTGCGTCTAGGTGGATGGTAACAGGAGAAAAGGGACACGATGTTTTACCCAGGTTCGGGCCCTCTCGATGGAGGTAAAACCCTACTCTTGCTTGATTAATATTGATGATATGGGTAGTACAAGAGTGGATCTACCACGAGATCAGAGAAGCTAAACCCTAGAAGCTAGCCTATGGTATGAGTGTCGTTTGTCCTACGGACTAAAACCCTCCGGTTTATATAGACACCGGAGAGGGCTAGGGTTACACAGAGTCGGTTACAATGGGAGGAGATCTACATATCCGTATCGCCAAGCTTGCCTTCCACGCCAAGGTATGTCCCATCCGGACACGGGACAAAGTCTTCAATCTTGTATCTTCATGGTCCGGGAGTCCGGCCAAAGGTCATAGTCCGGCCATCCGGACACCCCCTAATCCGGGACTCCCTCAGGAGCCAAAGAATATTCTCAAGTATTAGCAGCTGAGTTGTCAATTCAACCACACCCAGAAACTTAGTATCTGCAACAAAGTGTTTAGTAGCAAAGTAATATGATCGTGGTGGTAACGGTAACAAAAGTAAAGACATCAAAAGTAATGTTTTTGGTATTTTGTAGTGATTGTAACAGTAGCAACATAAAAGTAAATAAGCGAGAACTAGTATATGGAAAACTCGTAGGCACCGGATTAGCGATGGATAATTATGCCGGATGCGGTTCATCATGTAACAGTCATAACATAGGGTGACACAGAACTAGCTCCAGTTCATCAATGTAATGTAGGCATGTATTCCGAATATAGTCATACGTGCTTATGGAAAAGAACTTGCATGGCATCTTTTGTCCTACCCTCCCGTGGCAGCGGGGTCCTATTGGAAACTAAGGGATATTAAGGCCTCCTTTTAATAGAGAACCGGAACAATAAAGAATTTCAGATCTTGGTACTTCATTCAAACAGCAAGCAAAGCTAAAGGAAACTACATTGCAAGGATAGCACAACTCATGTGAAGAAGCAAAAACTTAGGCTCAACCGATACTAACCGATAGATGTTGAAGAAGAAAGGTGGGATGCCTACCGGGGCATCCCCAAGCTTAGATGCTTGAGACTTCTTGAAATATTATTTTGGGGTGCCTTGGGCATCCCCAAGCTTGAACTTTTGTGTCTCCTTAATTCCTCTCATATCATGGTTTCTCTTTTTATCAAAAGCTTCATTCACAACAAACTCAACAAGAACTCGTGAGATAGGTTAGTATAAACCAATGCAAAACCTTATCATCTTCTACTGTAACAAATCACTAACATTATTATTCAACATTGAATACTAAATGCCTCTGCATATTTAATATTCCTATCCTCAAATAGAATCATTAAACAAGCAAACATATGCAAACAATGCAACCATAACAGCAATCTGCCAAAACAGTACAGTCTGTAAAGAATGCAAGAGTATTAATACTTCCCTAACTCCAAAAATTATGAACTAAAATTCCCACTGTAATAAATTTATCAGAGCTTAATATGCAAAAAACTTCAATGATATACCATTCTCTGACTTTTCTAGGGAATTTTTGCAACAGTGGTAAACTTTCTGTTTTCAAACAGCAACATGTATACTAGCAAAATAAGCATGGCAAAGGATATCCTTGACTTTTTTTATTGAAAATAAAGATGCAAAACATTATTCTAACTAACAGCAAGCAAAAACTAGCAAAATAAAATGACTCTCCAAGCAAAACACATATCATGTGGCGAATAAAAATATAGCTCCAAGTAAAGTTACCGATGAACGAAGACGAAAGAGGGGATGCCATCCGGGGAATCCCCAAGCTTAGGCTCTTGGTTGTCCTTGAATATTACCTTGGGGTGCCTTGGGCATCCCCAAGCTTAGGCTCTTGCCACTCCTTATTCCATAGTCCATCGAATCCTTACCCAAAACTTGAAAACTTCAACCACACAAAACTCAACACAAAACTTGTAAGCTCCGTTAGTATAAGAAAATAAAACCACCACTTAGGTACTGTAATGAACTCATTCTAAATTCATATTGGTGTAATATATAATGTAATACAACTTATCTATGGTTCATACCACTTAATACTAGCCATAGATGCATCAAAATAAGCAAACAACACAATGAAAACAGAATCTGTCAAAAACAGAACAGTCTGTAGTAATCTGTATCAAACGTATACCTCTGGAATCCCAAAAAATATAAAATAAATTGATGGACCTGAGAAATGTGTCTATTAATCACCTGAAAAAATAATCAACCTAAAATCACTCCCCAGTAAAAAATGGCAGCCATTCTCGTGAGCGCTAAAGTTTCTGTTTTCTACAGCAAGATCACATAAACTTCACCCAAGTCTTCCCAAAGGTTCTACTTGGCACTTTATTGAAACAAAAGCTATAAAACATGATTAATACAGTAGCATAATCATGTGGACACACAAAAACAGTAAGGATAAATATTGGGTTGTCTCCCAACAAGCGCTTTTCTTTAATGCCTTTCTAGCTAGGCATGATGATGACAATGATGCTCACATAAAAGATAAGAATTGAAACGTAATGGGAGCATCAAGAAGAATATGGCTAGCACATTTAAGTCTAACCCACTTCCTATGCATAGGGATTTTGTGAGCAAACAACTTGTGGGAACAATAATCAACTAGCATAGGAAGGTAACACAAGCATAGCTTCAAGAATTTAAGCACATAGGGAGGAAACTTGACATTATTGCACTTCCCTACAAGCATATGTTCCTCTCTCATAATAATTTTCAGTAGCATCATGAATGAATTCAACAATATAACCAGCACCTAAAACATTCTTTTCATGATCTACAAGCATAGAAAATTTACTATTCTCAATATAAGCAAATTTCTTCTCATGAATAGTAGTGGGAGCAAACTCAACAAAATAACTATCATGTGATTGAAAATTAAGATCAAGATGACACGTTTCATGGTTATCATTATTCTTGAAAGCATACATGTCATCACAATAATCATCATAGATAGGAGGCATGCTTTCATCATAGTAAATTTTCTCATCAAAACTTGGGGGACTAAAAATATCATCTTCATCAAACATAGCTTCCCCAAGCTTGTGGCTTTGCGTATCATTAGCATCATGGATATTCAGGGAATTCATACTAACAACATTGCAATCATGCTCATCTTTCACATATTTTATGCCAAGAATTCTATGTAATTCTTCTTCTAGTACTTAAGCACAATTATCCTTTCCATCATACTCACGAAAGATATTAAAAAGGTGAAGCGTATGAGACAAACTTAACTCCATTTTTTTGTAATTTTCTTTTATAAACTAAACTAGTGCTAAAACAAGAAACAAAAAGATTTGATTGCAAGATCTAAAGATATACCTTCAAGCACTCACCTCGCCAGAAAAGAGCTTAGTGACGGATGTGAGTACCCTTTACCTAGCCTCCCCGGCAACGACGCCAGAAAAGAGCTTGATGTCTACTACACAACCTTCTTCTTGTAGACGTTGTTGGGCCTGCAAGTGCACATGTTTGTAGGACAGTAGCAAATTTCCCTCAAGTGGATGACCTAAGGTTTATCAATCCGTAGGAGGCGTAGGATGAAGATGGTCTCTCTCAAACAACCCTGCAACCAAATAACAAAGAGTCTCTTGTCTCCCCAACACACCCAATACAATGGTAAATTGTATAGGTGCACTAGTTCGGCGAAGAGATGAAGATACAAGTGCAAAATAGATAGTAGATATAGGTTTTTGTAATCTGAAATAATAAAAACAGCAAGGTAGCGAGCGATAAAAGTGAGCGTAAACGGTATTGCAATGGTAGGAAACAAGGCCTAGGGTTCATACTTTCACTAGTGCAAGTTCTCTCAACAATAATAACATAGATAGAACATATGACAAGCCCTCAACATGCAACAAAGAGTCACTCCAAAGCCACTAATACCGGAGAACAAACGTAGAGATTATGGTAGGGTACGAAACCACCTCAAAGTTATCCTTTCTGTTCTAACTATTCAAGAGTTCGTAGTAAAATAACATAAAGCTATTCTTTCCGCTCAATCCATCATAGAGTTCATACTAGAATAACACCTTAAGACACAAATCAACCAAAACCCTAATGTCACCTAGATACTCCATTGTCACCTCAAGTATCCGTGGGCATGATTATACGATATGCGTCACATAATCTCAGATTCATCCAACCAACATAAAAGTACTTCAAAGAGTGCCCCAAAGCTACTACCGGAGAGTCAAGAACGTGTGCCAACCCCTATGCGTAGGTTCCCAATGTCACGAAATCCGCAAGTTGATCACCAAAACATACATCAAGTGGATTGCAAGACATACATCAAGTGTTCTCATAAAAGACTCAATCCGATAAGATAACTTCAAAGGGGAAACTCAATTCATCACAAGAGAGTAGAGGGGAGAAACATCATAAGATCCAACTACAATAACAAAGCTTGGGATACATCAAGATCGTGCCATAGAGGGAACACGAGAGAGAACACGAGATAGAGAGATCAAACACATAGCTACTGGTACATACCCTCAGCCCCGAGGGTGAACTACTCCCTCCTCGTCATGGATAGCGCCGAGATGATGAAGATGGCCTCCGGTGATGGGATCCCCCTCCGGCAGGGTGCCGGAATAGGGTCCCGATTGGTTTTTGGTGGCTCTGGTGGCTTGCGGCCGCGGAACTCCCGATCTAGGTTCTTTTCTGGAAGTTTTTGGGTACGTAGGTATATATGGGTGCAGGAAGTACGTCGGTGGAGCTACGGGGGTCCCACGAGGCAGGGGGCGCGCCCAGGGGGCGCCCCCACCCTCATGAGCACCTCCCTTGGCTCCTGACGTGGGGTACAAGTCCATCTGGTAGCTTTCCTTCCAAAAATAACTTCTCCAGTTGATTTCGTTCCGTTTTGACTCCGTCTGATATTCCTTTTCCTCCAAACATTGAAATAGGCATAAAACAACAAATCTGGGCTGGGCCTCCGGTTAATAGGTTTGTCCCAAAAATAATATAAAAGTGGATAATAAAGCCCAATATTGCCTAAAACAATAGATAAAGTAGCATGGAGCAAGCAAAAATTATAGATACATTGGAGACGTATCACTGCCCATTCCCCTTCCAGTTCTGCACCTTTTGGGCGCATTGCTCGTTTTCTTGGGAAGGCTCACTCTGCCATGATGAAGATGTTTACCTTCCATTGCTCCCAACACCACGATGTTGTCACTCGCATGGTAACTTCCAAGAACACTCTAAAGGCTCGTCTGAGAGACTTAGGAGTGTATGATGTGAGTGACGATGAGCGTCTTCCTGCAGAGCCCCCATCTGACTTTGGTTTCCCCTCGGGTCCTGAGTGGGCTGATTCGACGAGGCTGGTGGCAGTGGTGCTCATGATGATGATGATGAGGATGATCTCTGATGCTGTTATGTTTCCCCCTATTCTCTATTTTTGGATATTTGATGCCAAAGGGAGTAGGCTCTATATGCATGTTTTTCTAGCTCATTATGTAATCGAACTTATTATTATGATCCTATGTTAGGAGTTTGTTGAGACTGAGATTTGGTGAATCTATATGTGATGAATCTATATGAAGTTTAATTCTTGATTATCGTGTGTATGATATTTGGTTATTTTGGGTATCATTTTGAGGGAGAGCCCTCGTCATGTTTTACTATCTATGGTATCACTTTGAGGGGGAGCTCACTCGTTGCTCATTCTTGATTATTGTTATTGAGCTCCACAACAAATACTTTCGATTACTATTATGAGTGTGCATATGAGTTGTCATCAACTACCAAAAAGGGGGAGATTGAAAGTGCAATCATGCCCTTAATCATATTTTGATGTTGATGACAACACATATGCTAGGGACTAATCATGTTTACCAAGTATATCTCAGGATTATGTCTTCAAGACCGTGTGCATGGATCATGACTAGGGACAAACAGCATATAACTCAAGAATGGAGATACAAGACATTGACTTCATTTATGGTTTGTTCTTGAGTATAGGGATCCCGCACTATTAATAGGGGATCGTTGGATCTAGTGAAAAGCTTGCTCAAAAGCCATTGTTCCTATACTTTGCCTCCGGACGTCCGGTGCTCTACGGACGTCCGGTCCCTCTCAGCTGCCCAGACATCCGGCTCCTTCCGGTCGTCCGGTGTTCCTTTACAGTATGATTTTTACGGATGTCTGGAACTCTCCGGACGTCCGGTACTTTCACAACATAATCATTTTTATGGATTTCTGGACTCTCCGGTCGTCCGTGCTCCGGATGTCCGGCCCGTCTCGGACGTCCGTGTCCTTTACACTAGGTCGTGGCTCATAGTTTCATAGCGGCCAGTCGTCCGATGACCGTCGGACGTCCGGACCTATTTGTGCCTCCGGACGTCCGATGTTCTCCGGACGCCCGACCTATCCTGTGCACTTATGTTCCCCAAACGGTCACTTTTCCTCACCTACTATATATATATATGCCTTTCCCTTCCACGGGATAAGGTTGACCATTCACTTTGAGCCTACCAAGAACACTCCTCACTCTCTCTCTCTCTCTCATTCACCTACACCAAATCCTAGATCCCCAAGTGTTCTAGGAGCATTTGAGAGAAGTTCTCCAATCAAGTGATAGATCCACTCCTTCCCCTTCTTTGCACCAAAGGAATTCGTGATTTGAGCAAGTTTTGAGATTTCCCCCATCATGCTTGTTACTCTTGGAGGTTGGAGACTCCTAGGCGGTAGGAGTCATTCGGAGAGGAATCAAACTTTGTGATTACCCTCGGGAAAGTTTGTGAGGGTTCGGAGACAACCCCAAGGTCTACCACTAGTGGTTGAGAAACGCCTCCGTGGTGTTGTCTCAAAGGGAGAATAGGGTGAGTCTTCGTGGCGTTGGTGTGCCTTCGTGGTAACATCCACCTCTCTAACGGTGACTAGCTTCCCTCCAAGGAAGTGAACATCGACATACATCCTCGTCTCCCGGAGTTGCAGTTAGTCCTAACCCTAACTCTCTACTTGTGGTTACTTGTCTCTTTGCACTTACATATACCATATTGTGCTTGTTAACTTACGTGCTTGAGTTACTTGCTTAGTATTTAGTACTCACTTGCAATTGTTAGGCTCACCTTCATATTCCGCACTATGGCCTAAAATTGCTAAGTAATAATTAAAATTAGTAGTTGTACCTATTCACCCCCCCTCTAGGTCCATCTCGATCCTTTCAGGATCTATGAGCATGAAGAAGCGCAAGTTTCGCAATACAATGGGCCAGTACGTGGATGAGTTTAGCAAGTTAGCACGCCATGCCCCTGATGACGTAGCCACAGATGCCGCTAAGCAGGAGAAGTTTCTGGAGGGCCTCAACGATGAGCTGAGTATGCAGATGATGGTGGCAACTTTCAATAACTACCAGGAATTGGTAGACATGGCTCTCATGATTGAAGGCAAGCAACAACAAATTGATAATCACAAGAGGAAGTATGGACAGGGGAGGTACACTTTAGGAGCTCAGCAGAAGCCCCGCTACTCCCCGTACTCGGGAGGACATACCCACAAGCATGGAGGCCATAACCATGGAGGACATACGCACAATGGAGCAAGTTCGCACAACCACAGTGGCCCCAAGAATGGCAATGGAAATGGAGGAAGCAGCAGCCAGAACCATTCCAACCCTTCAACGCTAGCCAAGAGGGATCTGAGCCACATTACTTGTTTCAAGTGCCAAAAGACCGGACATTATGCCACTGAATGTCCTGATGCAAAGAATGGAAATGGCAATGGAGGTTCCGCAAAGAAGCCCAACCCTTTCACCAGAGTATAGGTGAACCACGTTAGCGTGGAGGAGATTGAGGATCAACCCGACGCAGTTGTCGGTAAGTTTTTGATCAATGCATTTACCGCACTTGTTCTTTTTGATACTAGTGCATTGCATTCATACATATCAAGGGGATTTGTGGATAAGTATAAACTGCCAACCGTAGCCCTTAAGTCACCTATGTTAGTAAGTTCCCCAGGAATGGAGTATATGTCTAGTAGGGGATGCTATCAGTTGCCACTAACCATAGGTAGACATGTTTTCCCCACCGACCTGATTATTCTGGAGTCACAAGGATTGGATGTGATACTAGGAATGGATTGGCTACGCAAGTTTGAAGGAACATCGATTGTGCCAGTAAATCAATTCTTCTCACCACCCTAGAAGGAAAGAGGATCAAGTATGTATCCCGACATGCGCCGAGAAGGACTCAGGTGAATTCCTTATCAGGAGTTGTACAGGAGGAAGTACCAGTGGTGAAGGATTATCCCGACGTATTTCCGAAAGAGTTACTAGGCATGCCACTGGATCGAGACATTGAGTTTTTAATTGAACTATTGCCAGACACCAAACATATATCAAGGAGACCATATCGAATGATCGCAAAGGATCTGGAGGAAATTAAGACGCAGCTAAAGGATTTACTGGAGAAAGGTTACATTCGACCAAGTTCATCACCTTGGGGAGCCCCAGGCTTCTAGTGGAGAAGAAGGATGGATCGTTGAGGAAGGTTGATGATTATCTTGTGCTGAATGAGGTGACAATCAAGAACAAATACCCTCTGCCGATGATCAATGATTTGTTTGACCAGCTGCAAGGAGCTAAAGTTTTCTCCAAGATCGATCTTTGATCAGGTTATCACCTCTTGAAGATCCAAGAGCAGTATATACCTAAGACACCTTTTACCACAAGGTACGGGCTATATGAGTATACCGTTATGTCATTTGGTTTGACTAACGCGCCTGCCTATTTCATGAATATGATGAACAAAGTGTTTATGGAGTTTTTGGATAAGTTCGTCGTGGTGTTCATTGATGATATATTGGTCTAATCGAAGAATGAAGAAGAGCATAAGGAGCATTTGCATTTGGTTCTTGAGAAGCTCAGGGAACATCAGTTGTATGCCAAGTTCAGCAAATCTGAGTTTTGGTTAAAGGAAGTTGGATTTCTTGGACATGTTATATCCAAAGAAGGAATAGCAGTAGACCCTACCAAGGTTGCTTTTGTCACTAAATTGTTGGCACCCACATCAGTTGGAGAGATCATAAGTTTTCTTGGACTCGCAGGTTATTATCGGAGGTTTATTGAGAATTTCTCCAAGATGGCAAAGCCCATGACGGTGTTATTGAAGAAGGACACCAAGTTTAAATGGACGTAGGACAGTGAGGCCATTTTTCAGGAGTTGAAGAAACGTTTGGTTACAACCCCAGTGCTGATTCCCCCAGAGCAACGTAAGGATTACCAAGTATATTGTGATGCTCCACGTAGAGGACTTGGAGGTGTGCTTATGTAGGAAGGAAGAGTTATTTCATACGCCTCACAACAGCTTCAACCTCATGAATTGAATTATGCTACGCATGATGTGGAGTTAGCAACCGTAGTGCATTCACTGAAGACATGGAGACATTTTCTCATCAGAAACCATTGTGATGTATACACGGATCATAAGAGTTTGAAATACATCATCACGCAGAAGGAGTTGAACCTCAGGCAAAGGAGATGGTTGGAGCCCATCAAAGATTATGATATGAAATTGCACTATCATCCAGGAGAGGCCAATGTCGTAGCAGATGCGTTGAGCCGCTAGGGTTATGTTAACACGCTCATAACTGGAGGATTACCTAAGGAGTTAGCATATGATCTTCGAGAGCTATGCTTGGAGATAGTTCCGAGAGGTTATGTTGCAGCATTGGAAATTCAGTCCACTTTATTGGGAAAGATAAGAGAAGCCCAGAAGACTGACAAGGAGATTGCCGAGATAAATGAAAGGATGAGTAAAGGAAAGGCTAAAGGATTTCATGAGGATAAGAATGTCACCTTATGGATTAAGGATCGCATATATGTGCCTAATGACCCCGAGATCAGGAAGTTGATTCCGCAAGAGGCCCATGATTCACCCTACTCGATTCACCCAGGCAACACTAAGATGTATCTGGATTTGAAGGAAAGTTTCTGGTGGACAGGAATGAAGAAGGATATTGCCGAGTACGTAGCAGTATGTGATGTATGTCAGAGAGTTAAGGCAGAACATCAGAAGCCAGCAGGATTGCTACAGCCATTGCCGATACCTGAATGGAAGTGGGATAAACTTGGCATGGATTTTATCACTGGATTACCCAGGACTCGTTCAGGCTATGACTCTATCTGAGTTGTAGTCGATCGTTTGATGAAAGTAGCTCATTTCATCCCGGTGAAGACAACCTATAAGAGTGCTAAGTTGGCAAAGATATACATGACCAGGATCGTATGTCTACATGGAGTTCCGAGGACCATTGTATCAGATAGAGGAACCCAATTTACTCCAAAGTTTTGGAATCAGTTACATGAAACATTGGGTACCAGGCTAGAGTTCAGTACAGCCTTTCATCCACAGACGGATGGACAAACCGAGAGAGTCAATCAGATTCTGGAAGACATGTTGAGGGCTTGTGCGCTAGATTATGGATCTAGTTTGGATGAAAATCTGCAGAAGTACCATGCAGAGCTGGCCGATATTCTTAATAGAAGAAGTGCCATGCAGAGATGGCCAATATCCCTCTGAGAGATACTGTGCCATTGGAAGAAATTCTGTTAGACAGTGATTTGACCTATGAAGAGAAGCCAGTCAAGATTCTCGACTTTTCCAGTCGAGTTACTCGCAGCAAGGTTATCAAGTTTTGCAAAGTTCAGTGGAGCCACCATACCAAGGAGGAAGCCACCTGGGAGCGAGAAGAAGATCTTCCGCAAAGACCACCCAAACCTTTTTGCTGACCAACCCGAATCTCGAGGGCAAGATTCATCTTAAGGGGGGTAGGTTTGTAACATCCCAATTTTCAATTTGGATGTTATACATAGATCATCATAGGAATATCATTTTATTCTTGCATTTTGTTGTGATCCTGGAAATCTTAAGCAACTCAAGGACCTAAGGAGAGAGTTGGAGGTTTCAAAAAATTCATATTTGGATTTACTTTAAATTTGAAGAAAGGATCAATTTGATTTTATTATTTTCTCTCCAATTATTCCCAATATTAAAAATATATGAGAGAAGATAATACGACTTCTTCAACCTAAGAGAAATATTGGAGAAATAATTTATCAAATTATGATTTTATTGGTATTTTATTTGAAATAGAAAAATATTGCACTTCTGAAAACTGCATCTTAGTCCAGAAAAATGTTCATCTTGTCCTAAATATTATGTTTGGACGGTGAAAATTGTTTCTGGAATTTTTAGAATTTTTTTATATTTATTTAGGATTTTTCCTCGCGGCAAAATTGTTTTAAAAAACAGTTTTGGACCGACTGGGCTGAAGCCCAGCCGGCCCAACAAGCCGGCCCAGCGCCCGACCGCCTCGTCCCCAAGCGCGGGACGAATCCTGCCGGTGTACGCTGCCGAGTCCGGCTAGGACTCCGCACGCCGCCGCCCCCTCCTCCAAGCCGTGCACCCCCCGAGGCTTTATAAGCAGCCCCGAGGCCGCCGCCTCCTCCTTGTCTCGCCACCGCCGCCCCGCAGCCTCGCCACCAGGGCCGACGCCGTCTTGCACCGCCGCCGCTGCCGAGCGCCACCACCACTGAGGCCTTCCGGCGCCGCCCCGAGCTGCTGCCGCCGCTCGCCACCCTGCCTCTCGATGCCCACGCCGTCGCCCGCCGCCGCCGAGTCATTGCCGTTGCCGTCGACGACGAACCGGTATGAACCGGTTTATTTTTCTTTGGTTTTTCTTTGGTTAGATCGGTTTTTTAGGGTTTATTTATTTAACGAACGTTCGTTCGTTCGTTCGTTTTAACGAACAATTTTCATCGTATAAGTTCTGTTAGTGAATGTTCGTACCGTAGTATTTTTTCTTTTTAGTTTATTTTTCGGCCAGTGTCCTATCCGCGAATAGTTTTCTCGTGATTTAGCCCCTGATTTTTAAACTAGCATAACTTTTTACTCGTTTACCCAAATTAGATGAAACCAGTGCCTAAATCTTCGTATCGTTCTGTTCTTTCCAAATAACCAACTTGGATATGATTTTTGTACTGTAAAATTTGAGTTTAGTCCATATTAGTAAACGATCTTGTTTCGTTTGTATCTTGAGTATCGTTTCTCTGTTTGAGTTGAATCTTTTTGCAGATAATAGCTAATCAGATGTACCTAGTTTTAAGATCTAATCCACGTGATAATATTATTGTTAGGTTTTAATTTTGTTAGTTTAAGCCGTTTTCTTGTTTCGTGTTTGATTTGGATCTTTTCTCGGTTTTCTCGTTGCTTGGTTTGAGTGATTGCTTATGTATGCTACTGTTTGCCTACGCTAGATTACCCAGAGTGTGAAGCTTGTTACTATGAATCTCTAGAGTTTGCAGATCGTCAACAAGGCAAGTTACACTTTGATCATACTCTTTTATACCTAGTTTTTACTATGCATTAGTATCACTCCTCAAACAATTTCATTAGTAGGATTGGGAACATGTGGGTTGGTTGTAGTACTTCAAGTAGGAACCTAATACCTTTTCATCACCCCGATAATATACGTTATGCTTATTATTGCTTAGCCATGCTCGTAGACGGGGATTTGATTGTGATTCACACATGGAAGTTTGAGAGTTATTTTAATCATGGTTAACATTAAGGTGGCTACTTTAATACACATCTGGGTGGATTGGTTGCAGGCACCTGGAGAATCCAGTGTTGTCCTAGGAGATCCCAGAGTACCCGTGTGATCATCTTATGGAATGCCACGCAGGCTCAAAGGGATCATAAGTTTATTCATGCTAGAAACTTCCGTGTGCAGCCACAAGCCATTATGGGCTCTGGCATAGTTGAGTAAGTTGTGTGAGCTCTCGAAGAGGTGTACTAGCAGATGTAGGGGGGGGGGGAATTAGGTGTACTGGTCTACCCGGAGTAAAGAGTAAGTGCTTCAGAAAGACTATGTCTCGATCATTCGATCATGGATGCAGTCGAGTCTTGTGGAGAAAAGTGCGCAAACCTCTGCATAGTGTATAAACTAATCATGATTAGCAGTGTCCCCAGTTAAGGACATCATGAGTATCTAGTACTTGAATCTATTGATGTGATCTCATCATGTTACTTTAATTAATTTGATTTGGTTAATGATGATACTTTTAATTGGGATTTGAGTTGGGGTTCCATCTCTGATAATTTGAACTTGCCATTGATTGAACACCCAGAGCCATACAACCTTTGGTGGAAGGACAAGTTTTATCGAGATCATGCATCACGTCAAAGTACATTTCACTTTATGCGGATATGGTGATCTAGTCGTGTATTTTGTATAAAGTTTCTGTGTGAAAGTCATACTTGGCTCGAGGTGGGTCGATTCCGACGGCTTGTGTGTTGGTTACGTCTACTTCGATGGGATGTTCTTCGTGTGTCGAGGGATTATCCATGGGTTGTCATTACCCTATCTTCAGGTTACGTGTACTGATCGCGTAATTGGGAGGTTTTATCAGCTGAATGCGGAGGAGTTCATTCTATCGTGAAAGATCGGGCCAAATCAGTAGCACGATGAGGTTCTGCTTTCGTCAGTTGGTATTCAGAGCACAGGTTGTTCACGGTACAATTGTTTTCTTCCACTTACGATTGATATTTTTATTTATCATGAAGAAAGATTGTAGTTCGCAAATGGTGATGGCGATGGAGAAGGATCCATTGCGTGCCTTGCCTTTGTACCAATGCTTTACGTGTTTGCGCGTCGGACTAGCTAATAGTGCCACGTTGATGAATTGTTGTTCCAGTATGAATTTGGTGACTAAGACTGTAGTTCATGCTTTGAACTTGCCATTGATTGAACAACCAGAACCATACGAGCTTTGGTGGAAGGACAATTTTTATCAAGATCATGCATCGTGTGGAAGTATGTTTTACTTTATGCATAAATAGTGATCTAGACGTGTGTGATGTGCTTCCTATGCATATGCATGTGTGTTCTATAATGTTGGGAAAACCATGGACGGACATGAGATAATTAACTTATCACTATGATGGTGAATTTTATTTTTTACGAAAGGGGCAACTTATAACACATGACTCCTATACCCCGGAGCTGTACATGGCAGATCGGCAAAGGCGTGATCATGCTCAAGAAGTAATTGATTTGAAGGTACTCAATTACCAAGAGGAAGCAGACGTGGGCATTCAACATGCCGAATTCTTGGCCTCGACAGTTTCTGCGGATGCATATGTGAGAAGATAGACTTGAAACTTTGGATGGTGTCGTTTCAAGGGGGAGAGGATGATGTGGCCAACACTAGTTCTATATGTACCGTCGACCACCATGACATACATGACGTTTGTCTGATTCAAGTTACGGAAGTTTCGCTCGTCACTGTAAGCGATAACGTGAGGTGTCTTGGTCAGGAGAAAATGAAGGTTGAATTAGAATTACTATTTGGTGATGTGCCAAAATGCATGGATATTAGAAAAGGAAGAAAATAATTCCAACACATACACGTTTGATCAAGGCATGCGTCAACTTGGTTGTTTCTTTTGGTTGCCACGTCCAGAACAAGAGTATACATGGACATGATACCTTTTAGTTGATACTAATGGAAGAATCCAAATTGGTTACTACTTCTCACGATCAAGGCCACCTGAGATATATGTGTACTGGAGCAGGTTTAAATGGTGGGATATGCTGTCCTTGAGAAAACTAGCAAAAGGGACCATGCGTTGCAACGGAAGAAAAGAATACCACATGCTCTTAATTCACAAAAAATGATCTATAATCTGAGTATTTGTAGCTACGTCCCCCAAACAAAGATGGTCTTTGCCTACAAAAATGCAAGTTCAAGATTCTACTTGTCTTCTATTTAAACACGGCTTGCATGTAGATTTAATACATGCAAAGAAACGGGTAAGTGATCCTCAATTTCGTCTACAATCCCGATTTTGCTGGGATGTTCATCCACGATCCGATCAACACCGATATGAAAGAAAGACGTATAATGCACTGTTGATTAAGACTGCATTCTAGATAATATTTTTTAAATTGATAACATGTAAAATAACATCATATTTAGATTCTATATATTTTTCTAATCAAATTTCTTATATAACATGTTAAATATGGAGTTACGGTTTAAAATATATGAGTGGTTTAAAATATTTGATATGTACTGCGGGTCTAAGTCAGAAGGGGGTTTTCTATAAAATAGCATGACGGACTAAGAATACCTATTTCCTTTACTACTAGGTATAGATTGGATGGGAGTTCAAAAAAAAGGTATAGATTGGATGGGGGCAGCCATGAAATTGTGTTTAATTACTTTAAGTATTGAAATTTTAATGATTACTTGCTAAGTTAAAGCTTGTAATCAGATTTACTTCCTTAAGTGTTTGTCGAGAGTTAGAGATAAAGAAGTTTTTGTTTGGTCAACTTATTAGGCAAGTTTGAGTCAGGCTAGCTGTACGGGTATATATAGTCATGGTACGCTCTTTGTAAAAGCAGTTTATATTTTGGAGTTTAGACAGCTTCGCGGGTGTCGCTGTTATTTATTTTGTATAAAGTTTCTGTGTGAAAGTCATACTTGGCTCGAGGTGTGTTGTTTCCGACGGCTTGTGTGTTGGTTACGTCTACTTCGACGGGAGGTTCTTCGTGTGTCGAGGGATTATCCATGGGTTGTCGTTACCCTATCTTCAGGTTACGTGTACTGCCCGGGTAATTGGGTGATTTTATCATTTGAATGCGGAGGAGTTCATTCTATCGTGAAAGATCGGGCTAAATCAGTAGCACGATGAGGTTCTGCTTCCGTCAGTTGGTATTCAGAGCATAGGTTGTTCACGGCACAATTGTTTTCTTCTAGTTACGATTAATATTTTTATTTATCATGAAGAAAGATTATAGTTTGCAAATGGTGTTGGCTATGGAGAAGGATCCATTGCGTGCCTTGCCTTGGTACCAATGCTTTACACGTTTGTGCATCGGACCAGCTAATAGTGCTACATTGATGAATTGTTTTTCCAGTATGAATTTGGTGACTAAGACTGTAGTTCATGCTTTGAACTTGCCGTTGATTGAACATCCAGAACCATACGAGCTTTGGTGGAAGGACAAGTTTTATCGAGATCATGCATCACGTGGAAGTATGTTTCACTTTATGCAGATATTGTGATCTAGTCGTCTGTGATGTGCTTCCTATGCATATAGATGTGTGTTCTATAATGTTGGAAAAACCATGGACGGGCAAGATACAATTAACTTATCATTATGATGGTGAATTTTTGTTTTTTACGAATGGGGGCAACTTATACCAAATGACTCCTATACCCTGAACATGCTTTTAATTCACAAAAAAATATCACATGCTTTTAATTCACAAAAAATTATCTATAATCTGAGTATTTGTAGCTACGGCCCCCAAACAAAGATGGTCTTTGCCTACAAAAACACAAGTTCAAGATTCTACATGTCTTCTATTTAAACACGACTTGCATGTGGATTTAATACATGCAAAGAAACGGGTAAGTGATCCTCAATTTCGTCTCCAGTCGTGATTTGTCTGAGATGTTCAATCCACATTCTGGATCAGTACCGCTATGAAAGAAAGACGTATAATGCACTGTTGTTTATTAAGACTGCATCCTAGATAATATTTTTTTAAATGGATAACAGGTAAAATAACATCATATTCAGATTCTATTTTTCTAATCAAATTTCATATATAACATGTTAAATTTGGTGTTACGGTTTAGGAGATATGAGTATTTAAAAAACATTTGATATGTACTGCGGGTTTAAGTAAGAAGGGGGTTTTCTATGAAATAGGATGACGGACTAAGAGTACCTATTTCCTTTACTAGTACGTATAGATTGCATGGGAGTTAAAAAAACGTATAGATGGGATGGTGGCAGCCAGGAAATTGTGTTTAATTACTTTAAGTATTGAAATTGTAATGATTACTTGCTAAGTCAAAGCTTGTAATCAGATTTGTTTCCTTAAGTGTTGGTGGAGAGTTAGAGATAAAGAAGTTTTTGTTTGGTCAAATTATTAGGCAAGTTTGAGTCAGCTAGCTGTACGGGGATATACAGTCATGGTATGCTCTTTGTAAAAGCAGTTTATATTTTGGAGTTTAGACAACGTCGCGGGTGTCGCTGTTATTTATTTTGTATAAAGTTTCTGTGTGAAAGTCATACTTGGCTCGAGGTCTATCGGTTTTCGACAGCTTGTGTGTTGGTTACGTCTACTTCGACGAGAGGTTTTTTCGTGTGTCGAGGATTATCCATGGGTTGTCGTTACCCTATTTTCAGGTTACGTGTACTGCTCGCGTAACTGGGAGATTTTATCAGCTGAATGCGGAGGAGTTCATTCTATTGTGAAAGATCGGGCCAAATCAGTAGCACGACAGGGTTCTGCTTTCATCAGTTGATATTCAAAGCACAGGTTGTTCACCGTACAATTATTTTCTTCCAGTTACAATTGATATTTTTATTTAGCATGAAGAAAGTTGTAGTTCGCAAATGGTGATGGCGATGGAGAAGGATCCATTGCGTGCCTTGCCTTGGTACCAATGGTTTACGCGTTTGCGCGTCGAGCCAGCTATAGTGTCACGTTGATGAATTGTTGTTCCAGTATGAATTTGGTGAGTAAGACTATAGTTTATGCTTTGAACTTGTCGTTGATTGAACATCCAGAACCATACGAGCTTTTTGTGGAAGGACAAGTTTTGTCGACATCATGCATCGTGTCTATGTACGTTTCACTTTATGCGGATATGGTGATCTAGTCGTGTGTGATGTGCTTCCTATGCATATGCATGTGTTTTCTATAATGTCGGGAAAACCATGGACAGATATGAGACAATTAAGTCATCATTATGATGGTGAATTTTCTTTTTTACGAAAGGGGCTACTTATACCACATGACTCATATAACCTGGAGCAGTATGGCAGATCGGCCAAGGTGTGATCATGCTCAGGAAGCAATTGATGTGAACGTAATCAATGACCAAGAGGAAGCAGACGTGGACATTCAACATGCTGAATTTTTGGCCTCAACAGTTTTTGCGAATGCACATGTTGAGAAGATAGAATCGAAATTGAGGACAGTTTCATTTCAATGGGGAGAGGATGTGTACGTGAGCAGGTTTAAATGGTGGGATTTGCTGTCCTTGAGAAACATTGGATGAGGGCTGCCAGAAAATTGTGTTCAATTACTTTAAACATTTAAATTGTAACGATTACTTGCTAAGTTAAAGCTTGTGATCAAATTTACTTCCTCAGGGGTTGGTCGAGAGTTAGAGATAAAGAAGTTATTGTTTGGTCAATTACTTTGAGTCGGCTAGCTGTATATATAGGTACGCCCTTTGTAAAAGCAGGTTATATTTTGTAGTTTAGACAACATCGTGTATGGACCATGAACCGGCCGTCTTAGGATGTCGCAGTTATTTATTTTGTATGCAATTTCTGTGTGAAAGTTATACTTGGCTCGAGGTATGTCGTTTCCGACGGGTTGCGTGTTGGTTACGTCTACCTCGGCGGGAGCTTCTTGAATCGAGGGATTGTCTATTGGTTGTCGTTACCCCATCTTCAGGTTATGTGTACTGCTGGCTTAATTGGGAGATTTTATTTGCTGACTTCGAGGAAGTTTATTGTATCGTGAAAGATGGGGCCAGATGAGTAGCACGATGAGGTTGTGCTTTCATTAGATGGGGACTGGAGGAGACTTTGGTCGGCTGGTTCAGCCCAATATCGGCGTCGGCTCTCGATGTCATTACCCTCCTTGGAGGCAAAGCTGAGGTCCCTCCTATCCAGTCCCAACCCCCTGCCGAACGAGCGAGAGTCCAAAATCCGTCTTGGATTGGGCGCCGGTGACCCTGCACATTGTACCCCTCCGTGGGGGCGCCATCTTGGGAGGCTTGGGTGTTCGGGGGAGAGTTGCTATGGTTGGTGGAATCCGCGTGTCATGGTCTCTAGCGGTGGCGATGTTGTGGAGGTTGGTAGGTGAAGCAGCGTCGCATCTACCACGTTGACGACAGTGGATGTTGGCGGCATGGTGTAGCCGAGTCTCCACGACAGATGCATCTAAATGGACGAGCGTAAGGCGGTAGCGCTGTTCGTCGCCGTGGTGGCATCGACGGATGGTCGTCCTGGGAAGGATGATCCAGATATCTTTTCTAGACATGGGTCAGCGGTTTGATGGTGGTGGCGGCTTCTAACACATGCATGTGTGTGTGTGGTGTACGCGTTAGATTTGCTGCACCAAGTGTAGGCTGCTCATATGTTATGCGGGTAGATCGGTGGTGACCTCAATTCTAGATGGTGGCAGACACGGGCACTCCATGTTGTTGAGTTGTTAGGTGTAAGTGGTGGCTTTGGATGGCTTGATGTATGTTCTTGTCAGAACTTTGTTGAATAATTAATAAAGATGACAGTATGCAAGGATTGATGGAGAAGCCCGGGATTTAAATCTCCTTTTCAAAAAAGAAAAAAAACATGTCACTAACCAAAGGCAATTTCCTGGAACCTCCATATGGTTGCGTTGCACTCCGTGTTTAGCTATCAGTGTTGGCCATCTTGCTTTTTCCACGGACTATTTGGGACTCAGACTAGCCATAGTGACAGTAACTTCAAGAGTAATATCAGGTCCATCTCAGCAAATTTGCCTATGTGGCAATGAGTTAATGAGGAGAGGTGTAAATTGAGTAACTTAGCTAGTTACCATAACCTCACAAATGCCATGAAAAAATGAGTCTATAACCTAATAAATGAAGCTTGGCATGACATCGCACATATGTTACTAGTACCCACTATAGAGGTAGTAATATAACCAGTGTAGCGTGTATGTTATGGATAGTCTCATTCATGGGAGCAGACTTTGCTCAAGGCATGGAACACGAGGTGATTACATATTTTTCTTCAAGGTCTACAGATGCTTCTCAAAAGAAGAAAAAAGATTCAAGTTAAGTTAGTTTCGCTCGTCACTGTTAGCGATAACGTGAGGTGTCTTGATCAGGAGAAAATGAAGGTTGAATTAGAATCACTGTTTGGTGATGTGCCAATATACACAATACATGCTTGGATATTAGAAAAGGAAGAAAATAATTCCAACACATACACGTTTGGTTGTTTCTTTTGGTTGCCATGGTTCCAACACAATACATGCATTGACCACTTTATTGTTTAGTATGTAGGCATTTGTACTAAAGAGAAACCTTGTGATCTCAAAAGAAGTTCGTTTATGTAATGGTTATGTGAGTTTGGTGTTAGACAATGAGACTTAAAATGCTTGTTTGTGTATTGTATATAATTTATTGTGGCAGGGATCACGGGAAAAGCAGTAAAAAGTTGTCTGCGAACCGATCTTTGCCGAGAGCAACTCTCGGCAAAGTGGCATGCTGGCAGTTGGCTGTTGCGGCTTTGCTGAGAGCCACTCTCGGAAAGTGGCATGGGCCAGCTGTTGGATGTGGGCATCTTTGCCGAGAGCCACTCTGGACAAAGAGCCGACGGAATCAGCGGGCATGAGAGTAACTTTATATTGCCGGGTGGTACTATTTGGCTCTTGGCAAAGTCTTTGCCGAGTGCCTATATGTCTTGGCTCTTGGCAAAATTCTGTTTGCCGGAGAGGTGTACATCGGGTGGCTTTTGCCGAATGCAGCACTAGGCAATGGCTTTGCCGGCGGTTGTTGGCCATTTGCCGAGTGTCCTTGGCACTCGGCGTATAACTCGATTCCAGTAGTGCCACGTCGATAACAAGATTATACATGGACAGGATACCTTCCGATAGAGACTAACGGAAGAATCCTAATTGTTTACTACTTCTCATTATATAGGCCACTGGAGATATGTGTGTACGTGAGCAGGTTTAAATGGTGGGATTTTCTGTTTGTCGAGCATATACCCCGCGGTATAACCGGGTCTGAAGTATGACCCGACCGGGGCTTGGCGACTCACTAGTGACCCGCCTGAACTTGGCGACTCACGAGTGACAGGCCGAGCTCGACAACTCATTAGTGACACAGCGGGCGGGTCAGACGAACGACAAGACTCAATAGCCCAGAAGGCGGCTCATGGGAAGGCTGACTCAAGTTATGGTGGGCCGACTTGAGAGAAAAGGCATAAGAAATATTTCCCTTACAAGGGAAGCAAGACTAGGATTCCACTTGTAATAGAGTAGCCCTAATCCTACTAGGATCATGTAAGCTGCCCCTCCAACTTATATAAGGAGGGGTAGGGCACCCCAAGAGGGACAGGTTTTGAGATAGGCAGAAAAACCTTAGACAAGATCAAAGTAGATGCTATCAAGATAGAGGTAGCAAAATACCGCCCTTGTAACTGAGATCGTCATCATTATCAATATCAATGAAGCAGGATGTAGGCTTTTACCTTCACCACGAGGGGCCGAACCTGGGTAAAATCGGAAGTCTCTCGTCGCGCTCAACCCCGTCGACGCTACCACTTAGATGCGTTGGCCTCACGACTAAGTCCTCGCACATGGGACACATCTGCCGTGAAAAAACCATGACAGTTGGCGCCCACCATGGGGCTAGCGCACGGTGGTGTTGAGTTTTTGAAGGGATCTTTTACAGGGTTCGAGAAGTTCGCAGTTTTCTGGATGAAGAAAACACCAGTTTTGGAAAGATCAACATCAACTTGGAGTTTACTATATCAAGATCAGAAATTTTTTATGGGCATCATCAATCAGTGCTGTTGACAGGATCAATAGAGAAGATCCCAAAGATTTAGCACAAGCCGCTGCATTTACCAACAGGATCAATCTGCTATCATCAAACAAACAAAATCTCTACTCTTAATGTCTCAGTTGGTAGTTTTGCCTCACTCCCACCTCATCCCACCACTTCTATCTTCTGCCCACCTTTCACGTCACGTTACAGCAGCGTACTGGGCCGGCTCATTAAGAAAAATCAGCCGAACGAGGTCCCCTAGAACCGACGGGAAAAAACATACCGCACGACTCCTCTCTAGATCGAGCTACTCCCTGGATCTATTTCCTAGGCGTGAACGCCGCCGCCGCCACCTCGGAATCCTCCGCCGCCCAACGTCGTTGCTCCACCACTGCCCAGCACCGGCATGACGTCCGAGACTACCACCGCCATCGCCGAACCCCACATCAGGACAGGACCCATGGGTGGGTGTGGTTTGTGGGACGCCACTACCCCCGTTGTTGCGGAATCCTGGGGAAGGGTATGGTGCCGCAGGGAGCGACGCAAGGCCGTGTCGGCCAATTCCTACATCAAGGAGGAACACATGTATTTACATGTGACACTAACACTACGAGTAAGGCGGCTTGGAATCCTCCATCATAACTCAATATGATCGGCTTTTCTCTGATCTATTTGTGTGTTCAACCGTCTCTTCTCTGATCCCGACTCACGCTAGATACAATGGGATTGCAACACGATTCGGCTTCTTACCTACTGGTATTGGCAATGCGTATCTCTTCTTGATGCCATTTAATGACAACTCGATTTCTCACATGTTATCTCTATTCCTAATGTCTCAGTTGGTAATCTCGCCTCACTCCCACCTCATCCCACCACTTCTATCTTACGCCAACCTTTCACGGCACGTTACAGCAGCGTATTGGGCCGGCCCATTAAGAAAAATCAGCCAAACGAGGTCCCCTCGAACCGATGGGAAAAAACATACCGCACGACTCCTCTCTAGATCGAGGTACTCCCTCGATCTATTTCCTAGGCGTGAATGCCGCCGCCGCCACCTCGGAATCCTCCGCCACCAAACGTCGTTGCTCTTCCGTCGCCTAGCACCGGCGCGGCTTCGAAGACTGCCACCGCCATCGCCAAACTCCACATCAGGGCAGGACCCATGGGAGGGTGTGGTTTGTGGGACGCCACCGCCCCTGTTGTTGCAGAACCCTATGGCAGGGCATAGTGTTGCGAGAGCGACGCAAGGCCGTGCCGACCAATCGCTACATCAAGGAGGAACACATGTATTTACATCTGACACTAACACTATGAGGAAGGCGGCTTGGAATCCTCCATCCTAACTCAATATGATTGTCTCTTCTCTGATCTATTTGTGTGTTCAACCGTCTCTTCTCTGATCCCGACTCACCCTAGATACAATGGGATTGCAACATGATTTGGCTTCTTATCTACTGGTATTGGCAATGCGAATCTCTTCTTGATGCCATTTAATGACAACCGGATTTCTCACATGTTATGAGTTTAATCCATAAATTTTATAATTTCATCATTGTCAATATAGTTGGATGATGCCATGGTGATATCTTCAATTTTGACAGAGGAGCGGCAGAGGGGATCCGTTAGCCGGCGGAGGCGATTTCGTCTAGCTGCTTGGTTCTGTCATGCAGCTCCTGCACCAAGTACCTGAGTACTCTTCATGCCTATGGTCACCACTGTCGGAGCTCGTCCTCACATTCCCGTCAACCATCTGCATTTCCTTCCACCTGTCGCCCGAAGGTGAAATTGCCCTACTGCCCCGTGCCTGTCCTCTCATGCATGAAGCCGTTGCATATGCAAATGCAGGTGATGTGCACATATTTGTTTGCATGTATGTAGCCATGATTGAAAATTCAGTTTATGTAACATGTGGTCTTCAAAGAATTTGGTAGTTTCGGGCACCATGTTTGTTTGGTCGAATGCATCATCTCAAACATAAGTAGAACATGGACAATCGAAGAATGAAGAAGAGCATAAGGAGCATTTGCGTTTGGTTCTTGAGAAGCTCAGGGAACATCAGTTGTATGCCAAGTTCAACAAATGTGAGTTTTGGTTAAAGGAAGTTGGATTTCATATGCCTCACGACAGCTTCAACCTCATGAATTGAATTATGCTACACATGATTTGGAGTTAGCAACCGTAGTGCATTCACTGAAGACATGGAGACATTTTCTCATCAGAAACCATTGTGATGTATACACGGATCATAAGAGTTTGAAATACATCATCACGCAGAAGGAGTTGAAACCTCAGGC
This sequence comes from Triticum aestivum, assembly GCF_018294505.1. Taxonomy (NCBI): domain Eukaryota; kingdom Viridiplantae; phylum Streptophyta; class Magnoliopsida; order Poales; family Poaceae; genus Triticum; species Triticum aestivum. The sequence continues at coordinate 710,001,688 of NC_057807.1, forward strand.
AAAGGAGATGGTTGGAGCCCATCAAAGGTTTATGATATGAAATTGCACTATCATCCAGGAAAGGCCAATGTCGTAGCAGATGCGTTGAGCCGCAAGGGTTATGCTAACACCCTCATACCCGAAGGATTACCCAAGTAGTTAGCAGATGATCTTTGAGAGCTATGCTTGGAGATAGTTCCGAGAGGTTATGTTGGCAGCATTGGAAATTCAGTCCACTTTATTGGAAAGATAAGAGAAGCCCAGAAGACTGACAAGGAGATTGCCGATATAAAGGAAAGATGAGTAAAGGAAAGGCTAAAGGATTTCGTGAGGATGAGAATGACACCTTTATGGATTGAGGATCGCATATATGTGCCTAATGACCGCCGAGATCAGAAGTTGATTCTGCAGGAGGCCGATGATTCACCCTACTGGATTCACCTAGGCAACACTAAGATGTATTGGATTTGAAGGAAAGTTTCTGGTGGACAGGAATGAAGAAGGATATTGCCGAGTATGTAGCAATATGTGATGTATGTCAGAGATTAAGGCAGAACATCAGAAGCCAGCAGATTGCTACAGCCATTGCCGATACCCGAATGGAAGTGGGATAAACTTGGCATGAGAATTTATCAATGGATTACCCAGGACCGTTCAGACTATGACTCTATCTGAGTTGTAGTCGATCGTTTGACGAAAGTAGCTCATTTCAGCCCGGTGAAGACAACCTATAAGAGTGCTAAGTTGGCAAAGGATATACATGACCAGGATCGTATGTCTGCATATAGTTCTGAGGACCATTGTATCAGATAGAGGAACCCAGTTTACTTCAAACTTTTGGAATCAGTTGCATGAAACTTTGGGTACCAGGCTAGAGTTCAGTACAGCCTTTCATCCACAGACGGATGAACAAACCGAGAGAGTCAATCAGATTTTGGAAGACATGTTGAGGGCTTGTGCGCTAGATTATGGATCTAGTTTGGATGACAATCTGCCATATGCAGAGTTCTCCTATAACAACAGTTATCAAAGCCAGTTTGAAATGGCCCCTTGCAAAGCTTGTACGGAAGGAGGTGCAGGACACCGTATCATGGGATGAAGTTGGAGATCGACAGTTGTTCGGACCAGGCTTAAATCAAAGACCTCTGAAAGAGAAGGTTAAGTGATTCGCAACAAACTTAAGGTAGCTTAGCCAGGCAGAAAGTTATGCAGATACTAAACGGAAGGGAAAAGTTCACAAAGTCGGAGACAGAGCATATCTTCATGTGTCCCCACTTCAGGAGTGGGAACGTTTTGGAGTCAAAGGAAAGTAGCACCACGTTGTGGGACCATACCAAATTATGAAACGTATGGGAGAAGTGCATCCAAGCTGGAATACTAGAAAGGATTGTCAGAGTTCATGATGTGTTTCATGTTTCCCAATTGAAGAAGTGCCATGCAGAGATGGCCGATATTCCTCTGAGAGATACAGTGCCATTGGAAGCAATTCAGTTAGACAATGATTTGACCTATGAAGAGAAGCCAGTCAAGATTCTCGAGTTTTCCAGTCGAGTTACTCTCAACAAGGTTATCAAGTTTTGCAAAGTTCAGTGGAGCCACCATACCTAGGAGGAAGCCACCCGGGAGCGAGAAGAAGACCTTTGCAAAGACCACCCAAACCTTTTTGCTGACCAACCAGAATCTCGAGGGCAAGATTCATCTTAAGGGGGGTAGATTTGTAACATCCGAATTTTCAATTTGGATGTTATACATAGATCATCATAGGCATATCATTTTATTCTTGCATTTTGTTGTGATCCTGGAAATCTTAAGCAACTCAAGGACCCAATGAGATAGTTGGAGGTTTCACAAAATTCATATTGGATTTACTTTAAATTTAAAGAAAGGACCAATTTGATTTTATTATTTTCTCTCCAATTATTCCCAATATTAGAAATATATGAGAGAAGATAATATGACTTCTTCAACCTAAGAGAAATATTGGAGAAATAATTTTAAAATCAAATTATGATATTATTGGTATTTTATTTGAATTAGAAAAATATTGCACTTTTGAAAACTGCATCTTAGTCCAGAAAAATGTTCATCTTGTCCTAAATATTAGGTTTGGACGGTGAAAATTGTTTCTGGAATTTTTAGAATTTTTTTATATTTATTTAGGATTTTTCCTCGCGGCAAAATTGTTTTTAAAAAAAGTTTCGGACCGACTGGGCTGAAGCCCAGCTGGCCCAACAAGCCGGCCCAGCGCGCCCGACCGCCTCGTCCCCAAGTGCGGGACGAATCCCGCCGCCGCATGCTGCCGAGTCCGGCTAGGACTCTACACACCGCCGCCCCCCTCCTCCAAGCCGCGCACCCCCCGAGGCTTTATAAGCAGCCCCGAGGCCGCCGCCTCCTCCTCATCTCGCCACCGCCGCCCCGCAGCCTTGCCACCAGCGTCGCCACCGCCTTGCGTCGATGTCGCCGCCGAGCGCCACCATCGCTGAGGCCTTCTGGCGCCGCCCCGAGCTGCTGCCGCCGCTGCACACCCGCCGCCACTCGCCACCCGCCTCCCAATGCCCGCGCCGTCGCCCGCCGCCACCGAGTCGTCGCCGTTGCCGTCGACGACGAACCGATATGAATTGGTTTATTTTTCTTCAGTTTTTCTTCAGTTCGGTTTAGTTAGATCGGTTTTTTAGGGTTTATTTATTTAACAAACGTTCGTTTGTTCGTTTTAACGAACGGTTTTCATCGTATAAATTCTGTTAGCGAATGTTCGTACCAGTAGTATTTTTCTTTTAGTTTATTTTTTGGCCAGGGACCTATCCGTGAATAGTTTTCTCGTGATTTAGCCCCTGATTTTTAAACTAGCATAACTTTTTACTCATTTATCCAAATTAGATGAAACCAGCGCCTAAATCTTCGTATTGTTCTGTTCTTTCCAGTTAACCAACTTGAATATGATTTTTGTACTGTAATATTTGAGTTTAGTCCAGATTAGTAAACGATCTTGTTTCATTTGTATCTTGAGTTTCGTTTCTCTGTTAGAGTTGAATCTTTTTGCAAATCATAGCTAATCACATGTACCTACTGTTAAGATCTAATCCATGTGATAATTTTGCTATTAGGTTTTAATTTTGTTAGTTTAAGCCGTTTGCTTGTTTCGTATTTGATTTGGATCTTTTCTCGGTTTTCTCGTTGCTTCGTCTGAGTGATTGCTTATGTATGCTACTGTTGTCTATGCTAGATTACCCGGAGTGCGAAGCTTGTTACTATGAATCTCCAGAGTTTGCAGATCGTCAGCAAAGTAAGTTACACTTTGATCATACTCTTTTATACCTAGTTTTTACTATGCATTAATATCACTCCTCAAACAATTTCATGAGTAGGATTGGGAACATGTGGTTTGGTTGTAGTACTTGAGGTAGGAACCTAATAACTTTTGACCACCCCGAGAATATACGTTATGCTTCTTATTGCTTAGCATGCTCGTAGACGGGGATTGGATCGTGATTCACACATGGAAGTGTTAGAGTTATTTTAATCATGTTAACATTAAGGTGCTACTTTAATACACATCGGGTGGATTTGGTTGCAGGCACATTGGGGAATCCAGTGTTGTCCTAGAGATCCCAGAGTACCCGTGTGATCATCCTATGGAATGCCACCCAGGCTCAAAAGGGATCATAAGATTATTCATGCTAGAAACTTCCGTGTGCAGCCACAAGCCATTATGGGCTCTGGCATAGTTGAGTAAGTTGCATGAGCTCTCAAAGAGGTGGACTAGCAGATGTAGGGGAAATTAGGTGTACTGGTCTGCCCGGAGTAGAGAGTAAGTGCTTCAGAAAGACTATGTCTCGATCATCCGATCATGGATGCGGTCGAGTCTTGTGGGGAAAATGCGCAAACTTCTGCAGAGTGTATAAACTAATCATGATTAGCCATGTCCCCGATTAAGGACATCTTGAGTATCTAGTACTTGAATCTATTGATGTGATCTCATCACGTTACTTTAATTAATTTGATTTGGGTTAATGATGATACTTTTAATTGGGATTTGAGTTGGGGTTCCATCTCTGATGCTTTGAACTTGCCATTGATTGAACACCCAGAATCATACGAGCTTTGGTGGAAGGACAAGTTTTATCGAGATCATGCATCGCGTCAAAGTACGTTTCACTTTATGCGGATATGGTGATCTAGTCATGTATTTTGTATAAAGTTTCTGTGTGAAAGTCATACTTGGCTCGAGGTGTGTCGATTCCGACGGCTTGTGCGTTGGTTACATCTACTTCGATGGGAGGTTCTTCGTGTGTCGAGGGATTATCCATGGGTTGTCGTTACCCTATCTTCAGGTTACGTGTACTGCTCGCGTAATTGGGAGATTTTATCAGCTGAATGCAGAGGAGTTCATTATATCGTGAAAGATCGGGCCAAATCAGTAGCACGATGAGGTTCTGCTTTCGGCAGTTGGTATTCAGAGCACATGTTGTTCACGGTACAATTGTTTTCTACCAATTACCATTGATATTTTTATTTATCATGAAGAAAGATTGTAGTTCGCAAATGGTGACGGCGATGGAGAAGGATCCATTGCGTGCCTTGCCTTGGTACCAATGCTTTATGCGTTTGCGCGTCGGACAAGCTAATAGTGCCACGTTGATGAATTGTTGTTCCAGTATGAATTTAGTGACTAAGACTATAGTTCATGCTTTGAACTTGCCGTTGATTGAACAGCCAGAACCATACGAGCTTTGGTGGAAGGACAAGTTTTATCGAGATCATGCATCGCGTGGAAGTATGTTTCACTTTATGCAGATATGGTGATCTAGTCGTGTGTGATGTGCTTCCTATGCATATGCATGTGTGTTCTATAATGTTGGGAAAACCATGGACGGATATGAGATAATTAACTTATCATTATGATGGTGAATTTTATTTTTTACGAAAGGGGCAACTTATACCCCATGACTCCTATACCCTGGAGCCGTACATGGCAGATTGGCAAATGCGTGATCATGCTCAGGAAGCAATTGATTTGAAGGTACTCAATGACCAAGAGGAAGCAGATGTGGGCATTCAACATGCCGAATTCTTGGCCTCGACAGTTTCTGCGGATGCATATGTGAGAAGATAGACTTGAAACTTAGGATGGTTTCGTTTCAAGGGGGAGAGGATGATGTGGCCAAACACTAGTTCTATATGTACCGTCGACCACCATGACATACAAGACGTTGGTCTGATTCAAGTTACGGAAGTTTCGCTCGTCACTGTAAGTGATAACGTGAGGTGTCTTGGTCAGGAGAAAATGAAAGGTTGAATTAGAATCACTATTTGGTGATGTGCCAAAATACGCAATGCATGCTCGGATATTAGAAAAGGAAGAAAATAATCTAACACATACACGTTTGATCAAGGCATGCGTCAACTTGGTTGTTTCTTTTTGGTTGCCACGTCCAGAACAAGAGTATACATGGACATGATACCTTTTAATTGACACTAATGGAAGAATCCTAATTGGTTACTACTTCTCACGATCAAGGCCACCGGAGATATATGTGTACTGGAGTAGGTTTAAATGGTGGGATATGCTGTCCTTGAGAAACACTAGCAAAAGGGACCGTGCGTTGCAATGAGAGAAGAGAATACCACATGCTATTAATTTACAAAAAATGATCTATAATCTGAATATTTGTAGCTACGTCTCCCAAACAAAGATGGTCTTTGCCTACAAAAATGCAAGTTCAAGATTCTACTTGTCTTCTATTTAAACACGGCTTGCATGTAGATTTATTACATGCAAAGAAACGGGTAAGTGATCCTCAATTTCATCTCCAATCCCGATTTTGCTGAGATGTTCATCCACAATCTGGATCAACACCGATATGAAAGAAAGATGTATAATGCACTGTTGTTTATTAAAACTGCATCCTAGATAATATTTTTAAATTGATAATAGGTAAAATAACATCATATTTAGATTCTATTTATTTTTCTAATCATATTTCTTATATAACATGTAAATTTGAGTTATCGTTTTAAAATATATGATTGTTTTAAAAAATTTGATATGTACTGCAGGTCTAAGTCAGAAGGGGTTTTCTATAGAATAGCATGAACGGA